>NC_132816.1:18268814-18363814 GCF_048594095.1 Paramormyrops kingsleyae
ACCGTAGTGGAAAAAGGAAACCAAGACCTTCCAATTGCAGATAATGCCCATAAAAATGAACAGGGATGGTGTGGCTCAGTGGGTTAGGACTCTGAAGCTGTAACAGGTTGTTAGTTCTAACCCCATGCTTGGCAGAGGGCTATCACCGTTGGGTCCTTACCCGGCATTGTCTAACCCTGCTTTTTTTAAAAAAAAAAAAACTACGCCACTGAAGTCTGGCAAATAAACAAAAAGCATTTGAAATGTAACATCATGCTGTTACAGAAACTACTAGTCTTTCTATTTTTTTTAATTCATTTTTAGTCATTATTGTGCTAAAATTGCAACAAATCTGTCACAGCTCTAATACTTGCTTGCGACAGAGGCCTTATCCCTCAGAACAGCATCTGTTAATATATATTTGACATATATAATGAACAGGAGCCCCCAGCCTCTGGTGGGCTGTGTCCACGCAGAACTTGAGCTGGTTTTTTTCCCTTCTTGTTCCATTTTAGCTACTCTCATTTACTTCAGCTCCTCCACTGTCCAACATTCACGGCTGTCGAGCAGAACAGATCCACCGTGGATAAGTAGTCAAATGTGTATTATTTATATGGGACAGAACAAATCAATTTACAAGAAAGTCACTTAAGTGGGGCCATTATTTATTTACGAACCTGTATGCAAGTTAATGGAAGGCGCTGTGGTGATTCAGCTACTGAGTGACGCCCAAGTCAAAATAATACACATTTAGGAGGGAAAGTAGCTGTAACGTTCCGTGGGCAGGTTTTGCCATTTCCATCGTTACGCTTGGAGACCTGTGTTGTTACTTCTGTTCAGTGACTCTTCGGGGTCGAGGACTGTTGATTTTTTTACGATACGCTGCTTAATAAGAGTGAGGAAACAGGGACAGAATGTATGACCCAGTTGTGTGCCGTGTACTTGTTTCCTGTCGTTTAAGTTGCCGTGTGGTTTAGCTGTAACTATTGCTGTGGAAATGAGGACAGCAGATGTGCATTCGCGTTACGTCAGGTACCTGCGTTAAATTGAAAGCGGTGCAGGCACTCGGGAAGTTTAAACAATTTCCAAAATGTTTTGAACATGTGGTTTTGTCAAAGTTTTGAGTCCACGTCAAATTTGACACATTGTCTGGTTTATGTCGTTCACGCCCACATACTGTCAATCTTTCTTTGTAACCAGGTGATACATATATATTTAGTGTTAGTTCAGCTTTTAGTTTTTTTTGTCTACAACATTAATACTTTTCAGGTTTAGACCAGGTCATGTGAATGATTAATTCAGTTGGGTTCAGGTCCAATAAATGGGACCATACCCTGTTTGACACACATGTGGTGCGGACGGTTACATTTATGCACAATGCGGTGATGAAGTTCACTCACACAGATTCCAAGCTCCAGCGGGCCTCTTGTTCCAGTAGCTCTCTACTGCTGCTGCCATCTCTCATTCAGCCTTGTCCATCCATCCATTTTCTGAAATTGCTTATCCTGTTCAGGGCCAGGGGAGGTCCAGAGCCTGTCGCGGAGGGTGCGGGCACAAGGCAGGGAACAACACCGGATGGGGCGCCGACCCATCGCAGGGCACAAGGCAGGGAACAACCCCGGATGGGGCGCCGACCCATCGCAGGGCACAAGGCAGGGAACAACCCCGGATGGGGCGCCGACCCATCGCAGGGCACAAGGCAGGGAACAACCCCGGATGGGGCGCCGACCCATCGCAGGGCACAAGGCAGGGAACAACCCAGGATGGGGCACCGACCCATCGCAGGGCACAAGGCAGGGAACAACCCAGGATGGGGCGCCAACCCATCACAGGGCACAAGGCGGGGAACAGCCCAGGATGGGGCAACAACACATCACAGGGCACAAGGCAGGGAACAACCCAGGATGGGGCGCCGACCCATCGCAGGGCACAAGGCAGGGAACAACCCAGGATGGGGCACCAACCCATCGCAGGGCACAAGGCAGGGAACAACCCAGGATGGGGCACCAACCCATCGCAGGGCACAAGGCAGGGAACAACCCAGGATGGGGCGCCAACCCATCACAGGGCACAAGGCGGGGAACAGCCCAGGATTGGGCAACAACACATCACAGGGCACAAGGCAGGGAACAACCCAGGATGGGGCGCCGACCCATCGCAGGGCACAAGGCAGGGAACAACCCCGGATGGGGCGCCGACCCATCGCAGGGCACACTCACGCACCATTCACTCACACCTATGGGCAGTTTGGTAACTCCAATTAGCCTCAGCATGTTTTTGGACTTTGGGGAAACCGGAGTACCCAGAGGAAACCCCACGACGACACCGGGAGCACATGCAGACTCCACACACATGGAGCCATGGCAGAGACTTGAACCCAGATTCCAGATGTGTGATGCAACAGTGCTAACCACTGCACCACTGCACCACCATGCCACCCTTCAACCGTGACAGGTGGCTTTTTCCAAACCAACTTCATAACAGCTTCCTTGTACCTACATACATTTCAGATTCAAGACATACCCACAAAGAGGATAATTGTATGTATGTCTTCAATGAAGGTTAAATTGTTACAATAATTAATCATAGTCCAATTAGCCTTATTAAGGTGAGCAGAACAACATATTTTTTTATCTCACATCTGACGTCGTATTAATCGTCAAGGCTAAATGAAACACAGTGTTAGAAAACGTGGTGACTTGCATCATTACCTTTTCAATTGTGTTTACTCTGATGAACCATTTTGGATTTCTCACCTCTCTCATCAAGGGGGGGGGGCCTTGTCTGCACTACTCTGAAGACAGGAAGTGATCTGATATGGTTGGCTGGCACTAAGAATCTACAGTGGTTTGCATACCAGGTATGTCTGACTTTAACGTGCGACATCCCAGATTTCCCATTTCCGGACGTCGCTCTCACTGATACACCCATGAATCTTGTGGTCTGAAAGCAGTAGCATCACAGTACCTTTCTGTCACATCGAAGTCTTCGGCCTCAGCTTGAAATTGACCGCCTTTGGGTCACACTTAGTGTAGCTGCTGTGCTCATGTTTTCTTATCTGAAAGTCTGGCCTTTTTGGCAATCATAAAATTGGATCTATACAAACTGATACCGTTTCTTCTAACCCACTGATTTGATAAAAAAGCTCCTTGTTTTTTTTTTTTTTTTTAAAGCTGGGCTGTATGACAAAAAAAAAATCTCACAAGATTTTAGTCTATTAATCAATCTCATGCAGCAATGCCTGTTTTCACAGTGCAAATCTGGGTCTTTGTATCTTAGCTGTACAAGTCATCCAAATAATCTGCTTTGCCCAGCTTACAGTGTAACATGCCAGGAATCCTCAGATTCAGAAGTGCTGATTTGGGGAAATTTAAAACTCAGCATGAGGAATGCTTACCAGTTTTTAGCAGCAGCCAAGGTAAGTCATGGGAAAAGGGAGCGCAGAACGGCTATTTTTGGCTATTTTCAGCACGTGAGTCGTCTATGGCAAGCCTCCTATGTATTTCATACCAAATCGAGACATGCTAACGCGGATGCTGGTTGCTGGAGGAGCTGCAGTCAGGCTTTGGAATGATTCAGCAACACCCATCTGCTGCACTTCCAGTTCCCATCTTCACCAGAGTTGCGGTAAAGGGTGCCAATTTAAGAAGAGTCGGCTGTTGTACCCTTAAATATCGTACTTCCCTATTGAGGAAAGGGTCTTTAAAATAACAAAATAAGTTTTATCCAGCAGGTCATCGCTTGGATAGAACTCGATAATCCTAAAATGACATGATAATCCAATAGAGCCATCCAGCAATATGGAGAGCATATGACGGCAAACAAAATCTGACCTCAGGTAATGTTTGGTCCAGCTGTTTATCTCAAAACTAAACAAAAGAATAAATAAACAAACAAACAAACAAACAAACAATGAAATAATGAAGTTGACACCAAATACAATACATTCTCATTTTTAAATCGAGTTGTCCATTCTTGCCTTAAATAATAAATTCCGTCTATCCCGCTTGTCCAACTTATCTAGTACGGGGTCAGGGTTAGCATGGGGTCAATGCCAGGAAGCATGGAGCATCAGATAGGTCCAAAGGATAGGAATTTTGATCATAAGCCTTAAGTAAACATCGTTCCAGGAGCCACTATCATCCATCATGGACAAGTAAAGCCACAAATCACAGTGGACTGTTAGGCTCCGCGTATGCGTGAAGGTGCAAACTGGACTGAGGCGATGATGTGAATGGGTTTTAGTGTTAATTCATAATAAAAAAACTGAGTATTGGAAATCCTGACCAGCACAGAAGAATTTATCCGTGTAGCAGCTAGTGCCGTGTTTTTTTTTTTATTATTATTATATGACAGGTGTTTATGCTTAGATACAGAAGTATCGTCTGTCGCCGGGCCAGGAAAGCAAGAAGAAAAGCTTAATAAAAGCATTGTTACAAAATGCGGCGTAGAAGGAGAGACACAGTTTTATTTTCCCGCGGCAGGAACGGTAACACAACAGATGGGGGGCATGTCGTACACGCGGCGTAATCGCGTTGGCATCACACGCGTGTGCACAGAGCGCTACGTGGGAGTGCGTTACGTCACCGGTGGAGATGGAGCCCAGGACGGCATTCGAGAGCCGGACAAACGGGCTGCCGCTGACCCACTGGCCTGAAGGGTGAACGATGAAATACTTATACGGTGCCCAACGTCTGCAAAGGACAAGAAATAACGAATAACAATGTTCTAATAGCGTTATCTCAGATCAAATCCCCACTGAAAGTTACTGAAACTGAGTCACGTCCTCAAAGGCAACTTGAGTATTAATGATGTGTCTGTGAAGCCAGTGAGGTTATCACAGGTGCATAATATTTTTCTCCCTTTTAATATTGAGTTTCATATCAATAATTAACAGTAATACTGATAAAATGCATGTATGCCATCTAATTCTTAATGTATCAGAATGAATTACATAATATGGACTGTTCAATATTGGTTCATTTCTTACTTAAGTGTATATTAATTAAAGTAGCTGACATATAAAGTACAACAGGAAAGGCATTTACCTAACTGAATATGGGGTTCCGATGTTCGTAATTGTTCCGTTAATATTTCATAAAACCATTCATTTCAATCAGATTAACTAATAGTATTGAATAAAAAATACCTCCTTTGGCTAGCATGCAAGAAGTCTACAATCTTTAAACGAATGTAAATCTTTTTCGGCCTTGAGTTTGTCGTTTTCTTCATTAGCCCTAATCCTGCCGAGAACCAAATCCTCTGGAAAAAAAATTTACGTTAAGAGACATGGCTACATAAAGCTCCTCCATAGCACCTCCCCCTTGTTTTCACAGGGTGTCCTGTCCAGGAGAAGATCTCAGCGGTTTCTCGGTAGCGGCCTGACAGCTGGCGAGACGGCGAGGGCCGAGCAAATGCTGGCCACACACCTCTGGAACCCGAGACAGGAAGTGTCCTACGTGCCACTGGGAGGCTTAGTGGACTGGACAGCGATATCACGCCCGGCCTTGGCGCCACTTCACCATTTGACATTCATTAGTGGCATTCCAAACAGCAAACTTGTCGCTACATGTTCGGAATGGCATCGCTGCTTATTCATGGGCCATAATTTCACAGTTACATAACATAGGGTTTCGACGGCTGTTTGCTGTTCGTAGCAAAACTACATTCCCGAAACCACAAATAATGGTCAACAAAGTCATCAAATCTTTTTCATGCCATTTGCTTATACAACCAGATTAGTTTTGCTTATGGGTTCCCTGCTCTAAAGTTAAATAAACATGTAATACATACATTTTACTGTATAAAAGATAAAATGTCCCAGAGTATGGCTGTTCCTCATTTATTTGTTTTTAAATGTAATCAAATTATTGTAACATATTTAAGTTTAAATATTTATCGCACAATCAGACCCACAATTTATTAATGGCTAAGAGAAATTTGAAATTAATTTTTTCAACAGTGACGTACAGTAGCTGTGCAATCAGTGGCAATGAAATATTACTTAATCCTGACCAGGTTAGGAAAAAAATGCTTATTGAAAAAGGTCACGTTTAAATTTATTGTACATGTCTTGCATATAAGATCAATTTTCTCATCATACAGCTTCCAGCAGCCTTACACCGAACTATAAAGTGATAGTATTATTATTGTTATCATCATCATTATTATTATTGCTGTTGTTGTTATTGTTGTTATAAACACTGGCCTTAATATCCATGCTAATGCATCAGGGAAAACTGTAGTTACTTGTAATGTAAGAGTATTTTTTTAACAGTTTATTAGACATTTATGCTGAGATTTACAGCATTAATAACTCAATTTCCCAGCTTGTATGCCCCTGACAAAAAAAAGGAAAAAAAAAACTTCCTTTTACAACTGCCCTTTGGGCTGAACCAGGAACGCTCGCTTTCAACAAAGGCAGTCTTTGGCACTTATTAATTTATTTCTAGCTATGTAAATTATTAGTCGCGGAAACCGTAAGAAGCTGTATTGTATGCAAACAATGCTACATACCAAAAACTTTCTATTAATCAACAGTCAAGTACTGTAAGTTGAGCCTCATCCATAATGAATTGTGCTGGAAATCTCATGGGCCTCACCGATAGAATAAAATGAGAGAGAACACAGGCGGCGTGCGCATTTTAAATAAAATTTATTCTGATAGCTCTGCATATTGTAATTGTTTTTTAATCATTTGGGAGTAAATTATTCATTTACAGTTTGAGAATATCTTTTTTTTCCTCTCAGTTTGGATTTCTCTTTTTCAAATTTAACTGTCAAAGAAGAAAGTATTTCACAAAGAAAACTCAAGTTGCTCGTGTTTACAGAGCATTAGGAACACTTGCAAGTTTGGTGATATTTTGCGGTTATTTGAATTAAAATCTAACCTAAAATGATAAGAAGTAGGTATGTATCTGAGAAACTCCACTGATCGTATTTCCTTTGTTCAGCTAATCGGTAACAGTAATTAATGATTAATGTTAGTTCATAATTTTTCCAGTATTTCCAGTGCTTCGGTTAAACATGCAGAAAGTGAGTGGATGAAAGGGGTAATTTTTGTTTGTTTGCTTTCAATTTTCTATACATTACACATAGTGTGTATATACACACACACAAACACACACACACATATGTGCATATGGTTTTAAAATAACTGCGACTTCCAGTTAATTCAGTACTGGATAAAGGCAACTATTGTTTTCTTAATATATTTATACCATCCAGTATAAATCTGGATATCGTGTATCACAGTAATAACATAGTAACACAGCCAGGTATACTCTATTACCAACAAAATGCCTAGTATGTTTATTGTAATCAACTGTGATATATTTAGATATTGTGAATCACATTAAAAGCATAGTGAAGTATGGTATACTTTATCATGCTTCACTGTAGTTCAATCTTCAGTGTCCTGGTTTTGTCCTGATGGTAAATTTCATAAGTGACCGTGTATGAACACAGCTAACTGATACCACTGTTTGGACAAACCATCCTGTTTCCAGCTTATGTGTGTGTGTATTACGTTTATATTACATTGTGAGGACCAAATGTCCCCAACAATGTGACAAAAACCTGTTATTTTGACATTGTTATTTGTGAATGCATTCAAAAAACAAAAAATGGCAAAAGTCTCATATTTAATTTGGTTACTTATGGTTAGGGTTAGGGCTGGGTTAGGGGTTAAGGTCATCATGTTGGGATTAGAGTTTTCCCTATAGAAATGAATAGACAGTCCCCACAAAGATATAACGACAAAATCAATTTAATAAAATATGTTACTACAGTCAAAATACTAATAAAGTCTTTTATATTATGGGCTGGATATAGGTTAAAGATATCATTGTTAGGATTAGGATTTTGCGCATAGACATGGTTGGACGGTCCCCACAAAGATATGAATACAACCCTGTGTGTGCATGCATGCATATGTATGTGTCTCTGAAGTACCCTACAAGTTTCACTCAGCTTTTCAGATTCCACTGTCTCATGTAAAGTGCTGTCTTCACCCCCTGTAGCTGCCCCTGACTCTCCCAAACGAGGCCATGTGATGTGCCGTCCTCACCGCCTGTAGCTGCCCCAGCCTCTCCCAAACGAGGCCATGTGATGTGCCGTCCTCACCGCCTGTAGCTGCCCCAGCCTCTCCCAAACCAGGCCATGTGATGTGCCGTCCTCACCGCCTGTAGCTGCCCCTGCCTCTCCCAAACCAGGCCGTGTGATGTGCCGTCCTCACCGCCTGTAGCTGCCCCTGCCTCTCCCACACCAGGCCGTGTGATGTGCCGTCCCCACCGCCTGTAGCTGCCCCTGCCTCTCCCAAACCAGGCCGTGTGATGTGCCGTCCCCACCGCCTGTAGCTGCCCCTGCCTCTCCCAAACCAGGCCGTGTGATGTGCCGTCCCCACCGCCTGTAGCTGCCCCTGCCTCTCCCAAACCAGGCCGTGTGATGTGCCGTCCTCACCGCCTGTAGCTGCCCCTGCCTCTCCCAAACCAGGCCGTGTGATGTGCCGTCCCCACCGCCTGTAGCTGCCCCTGCCTCTCCCAAACCAGGCCGTGTGATGTGCCGTCCCCACCGCCTGTAGCTGCCCCTGCCTCTCCCAAACCAGGCCGTGTGATGTGCCGTCCCCACCGCCTGTAGCTGCCCCTGCCTCTCCCAAACCAGGCCGTGTGATGTGCCGTCCTCACCGCCTGTAGCTGTGCCGCCCCTGTGCTGTATATAATGTGCTGTCTTTTCCATGCATATGTCTCATGTATCCTGGTTAAGTTACTGTTATGCCAAGTGTTTTGAACTAAAAGCTCATCATTGTTGTGGATATTAAGGAGAAAACAATTTGTTTGTTCTGGTATCTGCTTGTGTCCATTAAGAATTCTGAAATATAAGCACAAAACAATAGTTTAATAACTTAAGAAATCTGATTTGTGATAAGAAGTGATGTTGTGGTTTAAGAATTTGGATTTGTCGTGGTTTAGGATAGTTCGGACTGATGTGCGAAGTATAAGGTTTGTTATCAAATACAGAATTCTTCAGCGGGGAAGAGAAATCACAGCTGTTTAACTACACTGCTTTTATGTAACATGTGTAACGCGGAATTACTTTGAAATCAAGGACAGCGGGACACATATCAGCCTCATGCTGTTGGCCTTCGACAGCAGTTTGATTTCATTATCTCAGAGTCCACACCTCACACTTTCACCCATTTATACTGCAGGATGGATCTTTTTCTACGTCGATTTGGGAAATGGTCCACAATGCCCCTGCTGGGGGTTTGACTCTTACCCTTCAGACTGAATCCTGGTTATTGAACACCCAGTTCTTTCCCTGTGACTGACTAACAGGATTACCTTTGCTTCCAGTTAAACACTTTCCAGAGAGTTTATAGAGGAAATGACATCCGCATGAGCAACAAGGTATTCTATGGAGCAAAATGAAACAGTTTTTCTTTATTCATACGCTGTACTCAGTGTAACAGTGTGATATTCAATAGTAAAGGTTTTAAAATGAACTGACATTATCCAGACCACGCCAGTAGTTAAATGACTCGCTGTAGTATTTTTCCGTCAGTTAAGCATGTAAATAAATAAAACTGTGATATTTAAGTAAACCCTTTAAATCAAGTGGCAGACTAACAAAGGACATAGCTTTCAAATAACTCTAACTGTGGTAAATGCCTGGTAACTGTGATGAATGTTACCAGGCAAGTTTTGGGGAGCGCTAAATTAGCTAATTGGGAAGCCCCCCTAAACCGATCGTTAGTTACTGTACATCTTCCTGTTCGAAGCTTTAATGGACATTCTGTTGCGTGCACCTTGAACAAATAATCATCCCCTGGCTTTTCAAGCATTCTTACTTCCAGCATTAAGATGCATTTCCTTTATGATTTGCATCGGAGGATTTATGATATTTATCGATATTGTTTACCTTATGGAAACAGTGTCCTGCACTGTGAAAGCCCTTATCCAAGTTTCTAATACACAATTTCCCATGATTCCTTGGTGCTACCTGGGAGATGTGCAAAGTCCCCGGCCACAGGCTGTGATCCACACACTCTTAAATGAAACTGGAATATCGTAACGTTTAAATCTTCCCAGGCGATATATATTTTTACAGCTTGCCAAATATATATCAAATTGTTTCCTCAATGAATAGAGTGTCTTCTACTAAATGCGCACCGTATAACAGAGAATTTAACTGCAGCAAGGCAGTTTTACGATATGAAATTGGTCTTGTTTGCGCGCGTGACGCTAACGGCCAGAAGAAAGTTAGGGGCGGTGGCAGGGCTTGATGAAAACATACAGGCCCAGAAACTCTGACAACCAGGCCTTTTTCCTCCTGTCGAGTGAGAAGACGTGGACCGCAGAGATACTCGCTGTTAGGATCTTACAGCCTCACTTTTCAGTTACATCACTCCTCCGCTTCGCTCGCTGCGCTGTATTGGACGCATTATACAGGGCCTGGAATGCGAGGGAGCGCATAATAGAGAGCAGTTATGGCTGTTACCAGTCTGCGGCTGCTCCGTGCGGCCCTGTTAGTTTTGGCCCAACCTTCCATATTTCTTGGCAAGGCAGTAGAAAGCGATGCAGTTCAACTCTTGACATTTGTTAGCCGAACGTTTTAAGAGTGGGCACATCTGACTGGCTGTAAAGTTTCAATGATCCTTTTGTTAGACCAAACCATCCTACTGCCAACACTGGGGGGGGGGGGGATCTTAAGAATGCATTACTAAAATTCTGAGAGCAGGCTGGTGACTGTTGCCCTCCATGTGACCGGCCTTTACAGACATGTTATGGAAGGTAACTGAGTGATGATTTCACCAAATGCTGAACAGCCAAATAAAAATCATAATTTTACCCTTTCTGGAATGGTCTCAAAGGCTGCTCGTACACTTGTTAAAGCAAAATGATCTGGTTCACAGGATCTCACCTTCAGCTCCTCCTTGCCTCAACATCTACCCCTCGGTCTCCCTCTCTCTGCTAGCAGGATCGCGGCCTCATTGTTTGACCGTGAATGAAAACCTAGGCACTAATGCCAGGCAAAGCGCTAAAGATTTCACTTCTCGAGCAACAAAACAGAAAAACGCAAAACAAGGTGCCTTAAGTGAAAGGATTCGAAAGGTCTGGAATGTCCCGGGCTCACCCTTACGTACATTCGAATCATTTCCGAGGATCTGTTTCGCATTTGCGGGCGTACGTGACGCAAACGGATCGTCTGTCCGCATCAGCCACTCACCGGAAACTCTGCACATACTCAGCCATCGTTACAGCCCTCAATTTTCATCAAAGAGACAGATGGCACCGTCACACCGGAATGCCAGCCCCCCCCCCCTCTATAATTCACCATCTCTTTTTCCCCCGCTTTCCTCCTAGCGATAATAAAAGTTATTTCGAAAACCAGGAGGTTTTTTTTTCCCCCTAAATTATTGCAGCCCCTCATACAGCCGGACATGGAATTTCTGTGATGAGTTGACAAGCTATCATATTTCCATCTTCCGGAGGCCCCTTGCTGTCAACGGGAAATTCAAATTGGAGTGATTGGCAGGTACATATTTTACAATTTCATGTGAGAATGCCGATGACGGGCTGCCGTCTGGCTCTCTGCTAAATGCTTGGAAAGTCTTTTTACGAGCCCGTGGCCTCTGTGCGTGGGAACCAAAGTGGGGGTCACGCATAATAATTACAGAACTGCCTTTGACACTTAACAGATTTCATTTCGTTCGACTTCAGTAAACAGTCATTCCCAGTCTTGCTTTTTTTTTCTTTTTTTTTTCCTGCGAGTGTGAGAGAGTAATATGCGACGTAATGGACTGTGTCTCTCACAGCAGGCGACGTGACACAGAAGTGTCCACCATATAGGCTGCATACAGTCTATATGTATCATATATTTACGTGCTAAGCAATTACCGCTAAAATCGCTGCAAGGAGTGATTTGTAGAAGATTATGTCTCGCGTGCATAGGTTTTGTTTTTGTTTGTTTGTTAGTCAACAGATTTGTTGTAGTTGTTCGTTCATTTGTACGTCAGCAGAATTGCAAAGGTTTGACCATCAAGGTGAATTGTGACATCGCAAAGACCCGGTGCCCCGTAACAATGGGATATGGGGTCGAAGCAGACCGGAAGCGAGGGATGCTCCCAGGGATTTAAAAGGGAGGGAGAGGTAAAAAAAAAAAAAAGAAGAAAAGAAAAAATACGGGATGCATTAAAGTATCCCTTTTCCGCCAAGATGCATATCAGAAGTCGCGGATCTTTGTGATTGCCTTGGTGTCATTAGACCCCGAATTGCTTCTTTGAAAATAATGACTGCGGAGGATCCAAATCGTTTTAAAGAAAATAACAAAATGGTTTAGGCTACCAAGGTTGAATGCCAATTATATTTTAATATTCAGCTGAGCATATTTTGTGGGTGTGGGGGGGGGAGGGGGTGGTTAGGTTAAAAAAAAAAACAGCGACGAGGCACGCATAACTTATTATGGGTACTGGCCAGATGTGCCACTCTTCCTCTCCCATCACGCTCGTGCATTTTAGCAGCCGGGTAATTTAGCGGAGAGCTACCTGAGCGATGGCATTTTCAATGAGCAGGTAATCTACAGAGGGTTTGTGTACGGTAAGGAGGCCCACCAAACAGCCCAGCAACACAAAAATACATCAAGACCAATTACGATATCAACTTTCAGCGTGATAGCCTTGCCTCACGAGTGCATGTATTTCTGCCCCAGGCACTTCAAATTGCATCTAATTTGAAATCTTTGGGGTTTTAATTAAATTTCAGAATATATGGAATTCTTCATTAGTACCTGCTCTGAATAGGAGATTATGCTCTGTCTCCCTCGCTCGTTAGAAGTGGCGGCCGGCCGCAAATTGAGGGGCAGGGAGAGGGATCGTCCGAGGTGGCCCGGACGCACCAGCCAGAGATGGTGCGCGAATTCTGCGTTATTTGTCTGGGGCTGCACCGTTGATGTGTGCTATAATTGGCTGCCGCGCTTCCCATCCGCGATCCGCCGGCCCTCTGCTGATTATAAGACTCATTACAGTCAGAGAAAATAGATATATATTGTTATTTTAACGGCGGAGAAAGCCATTAGCCAGATTCGGTCCTCTCGGTGGTGCTTCCCCGCCGCAGATACACGCTGAAACCATTAGGCATCACAGACCTCCCTAGTTATATGAGGTTTGGGTTCAGTCTGCATAAACACTCCTGTATGCTGCAGAAGCCTGCTTTCGGTTTGTAGTCGAGAGTGTGTGTGTATTTAAATATATATAAAATTATATATTTGCATGCACTGTATGTACATGTATATGTGTGTATGCGTGTGTGTGTGTATATATATATATATATATATATATATATATATATATATATATATATATATATATATATATAAAATATAATCTTATTGGCTATATTGTTCTGGGTATTTTTGCCACTCTGGTCTGACTGCTGTGCTTTACAAGGGAATGCTGACAACTGTCTTCCGGCACTTTCTGACGGGAGGTGGCAGGTGCCCCGGTTAGTATGCAGAGGCCGGGTTGGCAGGCCGAGGAGCCGCCGGTGGAGGCACGGTGGAGCATGTCGGGCTCTAACCTGCCTCGTCCGCTGTTAAAGACAGCACCGCTCACTGACCGTAACGCTCTGCTCCTCCCGCCCGCCCGCCCGCCCGCGGAGAATACTGATGCGCTGCAGTTACGGCGTGTCCGTCTCGCTCACGCGGCTGCCCGCCGGTGTCCCACAGGCCCATCTCGCCACCGCCCCCTGCAGGCATCCTGATAAACAGCGTGTGGAGAGGAATTGGGGCGTGTGTGTACTTTTGGGCGTGAGGTTTGCAGAGCGCCCCCTCCAGGCCGTCCCGCTTCAGCCACATCCACTGGAAGCTGTAAAACCACTCTGTACATTCATTTTGTGGTTTTTAAATGTCCATACAGTACCTTGTAATGACAAGTGACTGTTGTTAGTACTGTTTATATTCCTTTGACAGAAGCACATGTTCAGTGTGAGAACAGGAGTCAGAATATATAAGTGAATTCTGCACAACTGCACAGTCCAAGATAGAGAAACAAACTGTGCTTTTTCATAATAAAGTATAAAGAGCTCAATGACCCAGGCCTTGTTTAACAAATTGATGGTTTTGTTTTCAGTTCACAGTGATAATTTGCAGCTATGCACAGTAGACCCAGACCTGTATTTTGTACATTTTGTAATTCTGTATAGTGATAAATGCATATTAATTGGCTTTGCCCTCAAGTTCTTGCTGGGAGCCACTGACTCCTAGCAGCCAGTGAGACGCGGAATGTTTACCTGCTGAATCTGTTACCAGTGTGTCATGTCAGAGTTCTGATTGTTGGGAAAGTCATGGTTTTGGTGGTGCGTTAATACCGCCTTAAAACTCTGTTTGGCGGCTGCGCATTTCAATTTGCCCGGTGTTTGCCGTGAAAAAGAAAGGAGACTCAAACCCTTGTCATGTAAACACATAGCAGAAGCACCCACTGTTGCTCCACGGACTCCGTACTTCGGACTCTGGTCTACTTCATTCCTGACGTGTCACGGTGCTCAAGTGAGAAGGCAAGCACAGTTCCGTGCGTGTGGCAGGCAGCAAGATACCGTTACGATTTTTTTACCCTCCACCGAATTTCCTTTTGCAGGCAATTTCATCACCTTTCAGGACCAGCTGAGTTATTTTCCAAAAAAAAAAAAAAAACTGTTTTCAATGACCACTTGAAATACATCTGCTTAATTAATAACACAATGGAATGTGCATATGGAAGAATAATGATACGGGAATGAATTCTAGAACTCTCCAGCTGTGCATTGGTAACAGCAAGAGGAGCCTTTCTCCTGCGACATGTCTCATTCTGTGTCTTGCGTGCCTGTTCTTCCCCGTAATCTACGAGAAGACAAAAGACGAAGCATTATTCTAAGCAGGGGCAAGGAGGTGGGGCTTGTCTCGTTTGAACGGAGCACGGGTTCGTGGAATTATGCATGCGCTCATCTTCATTAAGGATGCATCCAGCAGAAAAGGATGTAAGGGGCCCATTCTCAGCCAGGAGACAGGAGGAGGGCCCCCCCATCAGGGCTTTTGGTCTATGCCACTCCACCCCAGGTTTTAATCACCCCCCTCGGCTGAGGCTTGGGGGGGGCGGTGTTGGGGTCGAGTCTGTCTTGGTCGGGGGGGGAGCCTGTCTTGGTCATTGAGTTCATGGTACCGAAAACAGGAAATGTGCTAGCTTGGCGCTAGGCCATAAAAATGGATTCATGAGTTACAGTTTGTCTATTGCAAATCTGTATCACGCTGAAAAACATATATAAAAGTTGAACATAAACATACAAGAGAGGACATCATTTGAAGTAGAATAACCATTAAAGAACGTGTGGCCCTTTTTCAAACAGTACAAGAAGAACAGGTGATGGTGACATTACGCATGAAATTATTAATTATTGTTAGTATTGATGCTGTTATCATTATATTATCATTAAATATTATAACATTATTATTTTATTATTGATAACAACAACAATTTATTATTATTATTATTATTATTATCTGTTGATATTTTACTAAATACTGTAATTCAAATTAAATGCAAACAAACCCGAAAGAAGATTTTAATGTGTTTAGGTAGCATGATTTTCCAGCGTACAAAATGAGGCATATGATAAAAATTTAAAAGACAACTCTGAAACATATATTAACTATACAATATTGCAAAAATTCTACTGGGACTCACAATAATGACCTCTTGTAAATAAAAAGTGTTTTTTTCCCCTAATTTAAAAGTTTTTCTAAATAGCAGTGAACTACTAACTCCTCTTTACCCATAAATATTGGCTAAAATGATAAACATAAAGTCATGCAATTGGTTTCTGCTGATCAATACCAACATATTTTCCTTCGGCCAATCCCAAGCTGCCAATTCCCTCACCACCACTACCAGCATAATCTGCTTCCTGGTGGAGTTTAATGACCTGCATCGTCTTTACGCCATGTACAGACTGCCTGTGCAGCGTGGTATTCACATGAGTTCTCTCAACCTTTATTTAAACAATTGACACGGCGGACCCGAGCGAAACAGGGTCTCGACCCCCCCCCCCTCCCCCAACAACACCCGCCCCGCACACAGTCGGCTCTCAAAACCTTTCATTAGCTGCAGAAGACCGCTGCCGTGGCTGTCACCCGGGGTGACCCTGAACAGCGGTGACTCGGAAAGTCCGCGGCTGGGATCCAGGTCCCACTCGGCGGGAATCGGTTATTGCTCCCTCCTTGGCCCGAGAGGATGGGAGGAGACCCCAGCTGCTGATCGGCGCTGGAGGTCACGATGTTCTCGGCAAAGGTTCAGCGTGTTCTAGGGCACCATGCGGCCTGGCTGCGAAGGAGCCGGGCCTGTAGCCCAAAGACTATGACTCTCGTGAGTTACCCTCGAGATGCCCTAAAGTGAAGCGTTACGCTGGCTGGCTACCTGAAAAAGCACGGCAAACTTTCAAACGATACCTCTGTGCAAAACATAGCTCTCGATCCAGCCGAGGAAATAGGTAAAGCAGAAAACAGTGGCGTGACTCGCTTGGGACGCCAGGGGGCGTGACTCGCTTGGGCGCCCCAAGATAGCGTCATTTCAGACAGCTGAGTAGGTAAAATCAAACCATCTCCATTCCAGGCCTGGGCTCTCCTCACGTACCATGATGGTCCAGAAAACGGGGACAGCAGCAGGTCCCAAAGGCAGCGCTGACATGAGCTGTGACTCGAGGGGGACATCTGACCTGCCGCCTCCGCAGCGCCGAGGTCGTTGGTGTGATGTACTGTAGGGGGATGGGCAAAAAACAAGATTAACTCTCCTGTTGTGTACCGGAAGTTCCTGTGTACATCGAAGCTGTTGTGTACCGGAAGATTATATGTGTTTACCCCCATTACGAGTCCCTGTCAATTATATGTCGCTAACGAGTCCTCAAAGTGACAGAAGCTAAGCGACCTGCAGCCGTGGAGGTAAACATTTGTCTGTGTGTCGTTTCACGGGCTTTTAAAGGACATCGAGTATGAAAAACAGAGAAAGCCAGATGCCAAGTGGGTAAAGTCAATATCACACACGCTATTGCCCCGCCAAGATGCACTGCGGAATATGCAGTTTGCAGTGCTGCGTAAGAATGCACTGCGGAATATGCAGTTTGCAGTGCTGCGTAAGAATGCACTGCGGAATATGCAGTTTGCAGTGCTGCGTAAGAATGCACTGCGGAATATGCAGTTTGCAGTGCTGCGTAAGAAACATCATTGCGTGTGGGGACTTCTGGTGTATCACACCTGTTACTGATAAGGATTTGCTGTGAGTTTAAAGAAAGCTTTTTTCACGGAGTGTTACGCATTCATGACATTGAACTTCACGCGATTCAACTTTGTTTTCACTCCGCCGAGCTCAGCGGTTTAACACTTCGCTAATGACGCCATTAGCGGCACGTCACAACAAATTAGTGGCGCTGCCTTAAGCCGCCGTCAAACAAGCGACGGCGAAAACCTCACGCTGGTTTATTAACACGCGTTCATGACAAAGTGCTGAAGGCATTCGAATCACTGGTTTATGTTGATACAATGGTAGCGGAACAAAAGTTTTATTTTATTTTTTTTATACCTTAATTAATTTCAAGTTGGTTGTTTGTTACAAGTGGGGGAGAAGGAATCTGGGGACAAGCTCACTCACCTGTGAGCAGTTCATTGTTAATTGGCAGTTAATTGGTTACCATTGGTTACGCCTAATTAACATTCACCTGTAATCATTTAGGATGTGTGACTGGTATAAAGCCGACTTTAACCGCGTTATGTCCTTTTAACCTCTGTGGTGTGGAGCTCTCTTTGCCAGAGTTAAGAAAGCAACTTCTTCGCATGGTTACATTTCGAAAGCTTTAAATTGCCCTTATACATTGAGGGTGAAAAAGAAAATTCAATGATCCTATAATGCTATCTCTGCTATTAGATATTTTAAATTAGCCAGTTGTTACCTCGTTGCTTATGTAGGGATGGAGACGCAAACAAGCACAGCCTGATGAATTACTAAATTTGAAGGACCTCTAGTATGATACAAACGTAACATAAGGACTTAAAAACAGGAAGGTGTCCCAGTACTGAGTTGCGTTACTTTAGGTTAATTAACCCTCGATGACAGTCGATGGAGGTGCAGTGTGTTAGATCACAGCCAGTAACTGGAATATAATTTTGGTATCAACTCCCTGCATGTGACAAAGGGGGGGGGGGGGCTTTTGTCTGGGTTTAACTGAAGCATATGTAAGGAGACTTTGGTCTACGGTGAAAATGGAAGTTATGTACAAGGGGGGGGGGGAGCTGAACACACAAAAGACTCGACGTCTTGACTGTTTTGGCCTTAGGAAGACGCATTAAAACGAGCAGGAAGAAGGCCATCATTCAGGGGCCATTATGCGGGTTGACTTGCCCGGCGAGTCAGATGAGGACAATCGCCTGCCATGTCAGAGGTCTCGATGTAAATTGTAGTGGAGGGTGAAATAAATAAAGGCAAAATGCTGGTGGGGGGCGGGGGACACTCGAAATCCCAAGGTGTACTTCCGCAACTGAAATTAGCATCTCCTGCGCCGCATCAGGGACCGTATGTAAATGCCCCGGTTTGACAGTATCGCGTTTGTCGTCGTCGTGTCTGACGGCGCATCCAGCGGTAATTGATAATGTCTGAAGTCAGGATGGGGTGTAGGGGGAGGGGGCACGTCGGAGAGGCAGGGGGGCCACAGAGCTGTCAGTGTGTTCCCCGTGCCATTCCGTATTACCAGTCCCCTCCCCAAACACATACGGTCCCTCTGTTTAGATTTGTGTACTCATGTACATTAATATTAATCACAAGACAAAACACTCTTTCTCCAGATCCCAGCGCGCTCCACAGCAAAGGCTTTGGACACCTGGGAAGCACCCAGCCACGGCCCAAGCTGCCTGCTTATACGTTGTCACTTTTTAGATATATAATTGACTCTCTAACACCACGGGCGTTTAGCTTGATGTAAAGGGGTGGGAAAAAAAAATAAATGGCAATCTGGCCCCCCGGCGCCCCAAGCGAGTCAACACCACAAATATGGATCGTGGGAAAGTGTTTCCAGTTTGAGGTTGGCCCCCCAGCCCCCTAAACGTGTGCTACACCTATGGAAAATAACCTTCCCCGTCGAAACACTCAATCAGTCATTCAGTCTAATTCCGCCCAGAGAGATGCACAGTGTACCCGTTTAAAATTCACGTGGCAGGACCTGCCGGCCAATCAAGAATCCGGGGAGGGAGGGGGGCATTTCTTAAGGCTCCACAAATGGCATCCTGATTGGAGTACACCCTTGGATATTTTTTTTTGTAGCCCCCCCCCCTCCCCCCAGTGATTAGGAGTATATGCATAAAATGTGGTCTTTTTAGTCACTGGCATCATCATTTTTCTTTTATTCTTTGGACAATGACATCATCCGTACCTGATCCAGAAGCGGGGAAATTAACAATAAATAAATGAATAAATAAATAAGTAGATAGATAGATAGGCAGCAGTTCCCTCTGAATGCCCTGCCCCCCCACCTGGCACCCCGAGGCAAAAGGATCCATGTTGATAAGAAGATTAATCCCCAAAGAGAAACGGCTTCTTCAGCAGAGAAATTAAAGCTTGCCAGTTTTCCCCTCACCTGTCCTTCTGACAGCTCTGTCAGCGGTGACGGGCCCTTCCACACGCCCTAATTCCGGTCCTGCGCCGAGGAATCATTTATTAGGGAAATTAAGGGGCTTACCTCCCTTCAGTCAGGTTAGTCTTTGCAAGTTGGCTGATAGCTGTGACAGCATGATTATCAATGAAAAATTATTTAACAGAACCTTGGGGCCTTTTTAGACAAAGCCTAATAAGTCACATGGGTGGATATCAATCAAACGTATCCCCTCTAGAGTTGAGAAATGTTCCCCCAAGTTAAGGCAAATTACCTTGATTATCAGACTCCTCTCTCCGCATAGCTGGGAGTGACGATGAGGCACGGGCCTAGTTTATAGAGGAGGATGTATTTTTAGACGTGAGGCAGTGGCGTGACATGTTTGCTAATAACACTGACACAGTTTCTGCATTGTGTACCGGCCTGTTTTTTGCCTGAACTGCTCCCCGCCGTGGCTTTCTGCTGCTCCTGGGCGGCTCTGTTACGCTTTGGCACACGTGCAGATCGAGTGTACCCACCCGTGAGCTTGGCCGCAAAGTCTGGCTTCACGGTGCGCTGCCGTCGTCACTGTGCCAGCCTGCCCGATCATAATAGTGACAAACCCCCTAATGTATGATCATCACCTCTGTGTGGAAGTCTTTCTTTTTTTTTTTTTTGACTTTATTTTTTAATCGACTCAACTAAATGACGATAAACTGAAACCTCTGGCCTGTCGAGTTAGCATTAGCTAGGGGTAGCCGCGAGCTCAACTTCACTGGCAGCGCTACTGAACAACATTTATTTGCAGGCACTAATTAATGTCTTTTGCCGAAAGAAAAATGCGATGGCCAGGGATCTGATAAGAAACCTTTCAAGATTTATGAAAAGAGGAAAAGGCGGCCCTGGCTTTCTCTGAACTGGGGACAGTGTGTCGGTTGTATCAACCCGCCGCTAATTTCACGGTATCAGAGGTGTAACTGGAGATGGTTGAATTGCCTGGCATAAGTGACGTGCTCTACAGACGGCGACTCGACAGATACCGCATCAAAAAATGCATCTGATTGAACCACTAATTGAAGGAACGACAGGAAGAGAAGACGGCCGTCATGAAAGAGTGGTAACCCCAAGGCTGTTTGAATGTGCCTGTTTGAAAACCCGAGTAGGAGCACAGAACTCGGGGAGAATTAAAAAAATTTATTTATTTCTTAGGTTAATTTGGCAGAATGTTTTAAATTTTGGCACTGTTTTGTTTTGCGGGGGGCGGGCACAAGGTGAGGTGAAAATATAACAGCAGTATGCTGGTATTTGTGTTTTCTCTCTGCATATAGGAACACTTCCCCAGATCTGGATGCACGCCCTCCCCAGCACTGAATCAGCTGCCCTTCCATCTCCCCCCACCATTCCGTTAAACCTGCCTCCCCTCTTGCACCCAGAAGTCCCCATTCCCTCCTCCCATCCCCCTGTCACATGACTCTGCAGGCCGTCCCACACGGGAGCTTGTCTCGTGATATCCCTCTAGAAAACTATTTAAGATAGTCGGGCTTTCATTTTTCTGCCGGCCCTGGTCATCTCACAGTAGGCTGCAAGGTTACTTGCGCCTGCACACTTAGGGAAGGTTACTCGACCCTAGAGAGTCACAGAAGTGTAACCGCTCTGACATCCTGTTTGCTGAAGCTTGGCACTACACCGTTTAGCACTAATTCTGGCCAGTATCTTCAAGCACTGAAGCACTTTGGATTTGGTTCGAATCAGCTTCCATATGTCACATTAGTACGGTAAACTGCTATTGAATATCACTTGACCTTGTGGAAGAAAAAAAATCGCCTATTCAACTGCTGATGTTTTTGGAGACTGTTCAGCACTATATAGATGTATAGTCTAATCTACTGTGTTTGTACAGTGGGCTCATTTTCTGCCTTTGACTCTGGTACAGGTCCAAACCATGTCACCCCCCCAGTTTGTGAGGAACCTTAAGTCAATCATTCGTGTTAAGAAAATCCCCCCTCTGGGCTTTTAGTCAGTATAGTTCAGGTGTGTGCATGTTCGGGGGGGGCATTTTTCAAAAGCTCTCCAGCCACGATTCGATTGGAGGAAGAAGGGAGAAATGCTTTAATAAGGAGGAGAAATAGATTTCAAACAAATCCCTCTTAAGTAATAACGGTACACAAATCTGTTTGCCTAAAGGAGAGCAGCTAGCAGTGAAGCCGCTAACACGACCGCGTGTGTTAATGAACCTGATGCCGTTAATGTGCTTTCTTCAGTTAAATTGATTCATGAATTTTGAAGAGAACATTATCTAATGAATTTACTCTGAATAGAAAGCAATTAAAAGGACACATCAGGCTGATTAACCCCAAAGTCACCCAACAGCCACAATTGGTGTACACTTTTAAATGATTTTTACAAAAACTAGAACAGATTTACTGTCTTTTTGCCCTCTACTAATCCATACAAATTAATGAACAAAAAGTTAATTTCTGTGATGACCCTATTCTAACATAACCTGGATTACGCTGCCTGTTAATATGGCTTACGTCGGAGCACCGAGGACTAATCAGATTCCTCAATCGAGTGATTACCTTTCTGCGCAGCCAATGGGGTTCTGGCTCCCATCACCTGCTGTTTTTACCGTGGCGCTTTGGCTTATCATCACAAATACGGCGCACGGCAGAACGCGCTCGGACTAAAGCGGCATTCTTCACCTCCCTCCCTGCAAACTGATTTGGCTGGGTCTAATAACAATGGAATTGCCCTTATTATACCATTAATAAGCTTTTCTTTTTCTCTTTGTATTATGACCTATATTCATCTACTTGTGTTAATAGTGCACCCTCTATAAACTATTTGATTTTAATTTTTAATTGAGTTGAGACACGTTCCCTGCCTGATGTACTTTGTTGGGCCCAGTCAGTTTTTGTTTAAGGGAAGTGAGGCTGTTAACTGGTGAAGTGCTGGTTTCCATATCTGGAAGGAGTTGCGTGTTGACGGTCAACCGTCAGTTTCCCTCTTGGTCCATCTGCCAGCATTGTGATGCATTCTCCAGATAGGGCAGAGGTCAAGAGGTGGAACCTCACAGCAAAAATAGGCAGCGGCCACTTTAACTCCTACCTTTCGATCCAAATGGCAGTTCTGTATCAACGCGTTGGCCAACCTATTGAGTATAACCGAATGAATGGCCTCCGCAAACCATAAGTTTGACAGTAGAGTCATCCGACGCTCCCCCTTCTACTTATCGGTTAGCTGCTGAAGATAAGTCCGAGCACTGTGACAGCGGAACCGAACACGGAGTATGTTCATTTACAAGCATTTAAAGGAGATGGAGAGCCTCTCAGGGAAGGGTTAGTGATTAGTCATCACTGGACTCTGGCAGGAAATGGGAAAGCTGGCGGCAGTGGGAGAGGCGGACCCTCGACTGGCAGGTTTTCACATTACCGAACTCTCTGCCGCTTTGTTACACTTCACGCAACACATACTATAATCAATTTTCTATGCTGTTTACTTAGAGGTAGTCAGAAGATCAAAGAAAACCATCAGCAAATGATGAGTTTTTATTTATTCATTTAATAGCTAATAAAATGTTTTTTAACCTCCTTTGACATGCGTCTTATTTTGTGATTCCACTGGCATAAAACCCTTCCTGCTGTATCCGACGACACAATGAATGAAGTAACCTCGGCTTAGCGTTAGGTCCTCCCGATTGGCCGAGAGCCCTCTATTGCGGCGGTGAGGCCTCCCACGGCAACAGCGCGGTCGGGGAAGGGACAGTCATGCGCGGCGTGGTCCCCGGCTCTGCGCTTTATTTATTTATTTTCTTCCGTTTGCTCACATAATTCATACGGTGACCTTCTGCTGTATGAGAGGGAAGAAAGGGACGTGGGAGCAGCAGCGGAGAAATGCAGAGGCTCTCCAGCAAATTATACCAAGGGCGCCCAACCCCTTTACACTAGCAACGAGAAGACTGTTAGCTGCTAGCGGAACTTGAGGATTTTTCTTCTCGATGAATTCCCTTAATAATAACCTCGTGAAGACATTATGGGAGGGTCTGAAAGGAGAGCAATGAGGACTGTAGGAGGTCAGTTTGAAGACTACATGAACGGCTACCCCGAGAAATGACCAGGTGATAGGTCATAGGAGCAGAATACTTGCCATCTTCTTGGAAACAACAGCATGTCTTTGTTTTAACTACGTACTCCATTTTGCTCTCCGCTTAAAAGGATGTCACCGTTATTTTGTGACTAAACTAGACCTGGCAAGAAAGAGTTTGGCCACGGGATCAAGGAGTTGTGCTGTGCACCGTGTACGGGGGCCCGTGTAGCCGGAGGGTTTCATGAGCGAATCACACTTTAACCAGAGGATGGGTGGTGGCTGGATGGATTCCCGCTAAGACCGTTCCAATGCTAACCCAAGCCAGTCAACGAGCCCAACATTTTCGGCAAACCAAACCCCACGTTGCCCAGACAGGGTCCGCTTAGTGTGGTCCGAAGGCGATCGATGCATCGGCAAGAGTTTCCCCTCCTTCCTCCCCATTCTTTGTAACAAACGCCATATCACAGACGCTGTTTATTTAGCCACCGGTGCCGCCGTCGACGGCCCTGCCCGGCCCGCGCCGCTCATCTCCACGGACCGCTGATAAAGATTTAGCGTCATGTTCGAAGTGTCAGCCCTGTCAGCGCCGGGCCGTTTGACCAGGAGAAAAAATGCACTGGGAGTTATTGATTACAGCTTCTCGGTGTCACTTGTTCACCAGGATTTAGGTATTGATGAGGCCACGAGTGAAAACAACCCCCCCTCCGACTCTCCCCCTGGGCCTCTGCCCAGATGAACGAAATGCAAAGCTGAGGAAAATATTCAGCTGGCTCCCGAATCAAGGAGGTGCCGCTATCGACCCGCCAGCCACTTCCTGTTATTTTTGTCTGAGACAGATCTATGAGTTTGGGGCTTTTCTGCCATATGAAATTAGTCTCTGCAGGTGACCGATTCCTGGAAAGGTATACTTGATTAAATGTGAGTTCTCACTTCAGGTGCACACTTTTCTCATAATAATAGTTAATATTATTACAACTATCATCCATCCATCGATCCATCCATCTATCCAGCCACTTTCTAGTCACTTCACCATGGGAGAGCAGCAACATTCTATTATTCATGTC
Organism: Paramormyrops kingsleyae; assembly: GCF_048594095.1. Lineage (NCBI taxonomy): Eukaryota > Metazoa > Chordata > Actinopteri > Osteoglossiformes > Mormyridae > Paramormyrops > Paramormyrops kingsleyae. Next base: position 18,293,581 of record NC_132816.1, read on the forward strand.
GATAAATACCATTTTAATTTGAACTAATTTAACATAAAGGCAAAACGCTACTGCAGTACTTATCTATACCAGGACGCATTTGTGTTTAATATAGAAATGCAGATATTTATGGCTTTATATTACATTTATTAATACACTTCAGTATTGCTGCTGATTTGTCTCATTGACCAGTAAAGGAACATAGTTTATTTTTGCACCATGTTCAGCTGCGGCCCCTCCAGCTCTCGGCCAGAAACCCCATATGCACAGATCTCCCTGGACTCTAAATCATGACCCTTACTCGTTGTGGTCCGAGATTCCCCATCGCAGATATTCATTACAAACAGTCTGCTCCACTGGCTCCTTCAGTGCTTGAATTCCTTATTCAGTCCAGTCTTGTTTCTTGGTCAAACTAGTCATTTGACCTTTTTTTAACATTACCGATCTCCCTAAAATGGAGTGTTGATTGATTTTGTATTAGGAACCAATGTTGAGGCAATTTATAAACTCACTGTCTGTGCTCCTGTAGTACAGTTGTTGGTCTTGCATATCTTCTTTTAAATGATTCTAGCATACATTTTTTTTGTGTCTGTTCTTAACTGTCATGATCACAACATGGACATTGGCTGGTGTCCAGAGGTGACACTCTGCTGGTCCGGTTCTGGTGGCCCGCAGGTGTTTCGATCTCCTCCTCCCAGCTTCTTCTCTGCACCAGGTGTGAGGACCTTGACTTTGTTCAATACGGCTTTATCCTCCTGAAGTTCACCTGCTGATTGGGTTGCAGGTTAATACAGTCCAAGCTCTTAAATCAGATGATGCTGACATCAAACCTCTCCTAGGTGACTTCAAGACATTCCCATGTTACAAAGATCAAATCTCCCACTCCTCAAAATGGCGTGAGAGGACTATTCCCTTTCGGCAGCCCCCACCCCCACCTAACCAGCCGCTCTGCCCCCCGTGAAGCACCCCACTTCCTGGCACAGTGCCCTGCAATTTGAAGTCCTATGGTGTTCTGGAACAGTCTGGCTGGAGATCATGTGGTTCCCTACCCACCAACCATTTTGCATAATATAATGGTAAGGAAGATGGATTCAGAGGGAGCCAAGAAAGTATTTTAGTTTTTATTGTAAAAAAATCCTCCTAACTTCCCAAATAATAATTATTAGTACTATTATTATTCTAATTTACTTCTAAAAAAATGCTGGGAGCTCACTTCATCTCCCTTCCTGGGAAGGAATCTTTCCATCACAGTACTAGATTTTCTAAGATTCCTGCCTCTCAACGGCATCAGGTTTGGTCCGCTGGACATCCCAGTCATTTGCCCCCGATGCACGCCAGTCACATCAGGGGATCGGCATTCCAGGCTCCACAAAGCTCACCATCCCGCAGAGGAACGAGTCTGCCTGGATCCTCGAGAGGTGCTGACAGACCGGAGCCCAAACAATGAGGGTCCAGCTGGCAGCTGCCCCCCCCCCCCCCCCAAACCCTCCCCCAGAATTCTGCCGGCCCGCTTCTCGTTTGAAGGCCACGGCGCTGTTCACGGAGGCCGGTCCTCTTACGCGCTATTGTTTCATTTTCCGTCTGCCGTATGGGTCTGGGATAGGGTGAAGGCTTCGAGCTGCGTGGGATTCCAGAACAATCCACATGATTCAGCGTTGCCGGAATGCTGGCTTAAATCTGGTCGGCCCTAATTTCCATTTGTGATAAAGTGGCCGCAGTCACTGCTAAGGTCACTTCAGGACACGGATATGAGGAGACCCCAGACCCCAAGCGGCCTCGACGTTTCCAGTGCCAAACCCGCAGAATAGATCCCAGGTAGATTCTACCGGCATCATTGTTTGACGCTTCAGAGAGACATCCTCGGCGTTCATGGCTTGGAAAGGTGGGCCTAACCCTCCCCCCCACCATGTTACTGAAACTTTTCCGCATAATCTTTGGGGGGGGGGCTGCTGGTGTGGAGGAGGGGGGGCAAAAAAAATTCAGCGTCTGAGAACTCGACCCACGCTGAGGCATTAGATGGGACCTGTAAATATTCGAGTGACACAGGGCGAATAATACAGTAACAGAACTGAAATGTGGGGTGGCAGCACTATATTAAACAGGCCACATATATATCCTGGGGGGCAGAACTTGTAAGCCGCTCCTGGTTTTTTACGTTTTCGGCGCCGCCCGGGTGCCACGGAAGCTGCCGGTCGCGCATATTTTGTTCTCCGTATCCTTTCTAGGTTTGTTCTATTTTTAATGGCCATGAAAGCAAGGAATGAGATGGGGGTTATTGATGGGCCGGGGGCGGGAGGGCATTGACGGGGGGGGGGGGTCCTTTCAGACCGTTGGCCCTTTAAGGAAGCATCTGTTTTGTTGGAAAACAGACTGTAATCTGATTCGTCTGCATGGGAGACAAAAAAAATAAATAAAAAACAGTGCATCGACACTAAGAATCCCTTTCAACAGTCATAAGTAAGCAGACATGAACTAAATGCAATCAGGCACACACACAAACGCAAACACTCGCCTCTCACATGTAATTATGAGATGCACAGCTAAATGGAATGTGCATGCATTATTCAATAAATCAGCCAAAGAACGAAAATCTGAAATATTTTGCATGCCCCTGCGCCTTGGACTAGCTGAAACCCCACCTGTGGCGTAAAAACGAATTACTGCGTTTGAATTTCACTTTTTTTTTTTGTGTATGTATAGTACCTATCAGCTATGCTCCGTCTGCCCGCGTGCCACACGCCAGCGTGATCCAAAATGACAGCAGTTTGCTGTACATAGCAGAGAGCATCACTGCCCTTACTCTGATGGAAAAAGGTAGAAAATTGAGCATCACTCTCCGCCAGCAGCGGAAGCAAATACAAATGTCCCAGCGTAAACTTCAGCTGATCATAAGTGGGGGGACAGCGGAGTCGTGTGATTTATGTCTGCGGGGGCAGAGCGGGACGGGTCTTGTCAGGCATTTCCCTGTAAATGCTGGCACAGTGCTTTGATTCAGAAAACACGTTTGTAGTGGGTTTTTCTGCAACACACAGGAAAAAAAATTACGAAAAAACCGACAGTCCTCCTTTGCAACGCCGGAGCCAAAATATGTGCAAATCTGAAAGATTATTATTTTTTTTGTTTCCTTTTTTGTGGGGGGAGGTGCTGATTGTTTTCATCATATGCACGTATTTCAGCAATGGTGTAAGAGGATGAGAATGAGGGAGAGGAGTGGTGGGGGGGGGGGGGCGCTGTGTAGAGTCCGGCCGCACACAAGCTCTGGGTGGTTCATTCAGAAACGCTTACGGTGTTTCCGCGACGAGAGCATCCAGGGCCTCTGTCGTTCCTCTCTGCTCCCTTTCATGTGCCGTGTGTCTTCCAACAGAGGGCAGTGCAGTTTAGTGGAATTTCAGCCTTTCACTTTATGGTAAACATTTCACCGGAAAGTGCTTGCGGCCTTGAGGAAAGGGGGCGAGCAGGGCTGCCGGGGCCCACGCTCGCTTCTGCGGACCCGCGGGGGGGGGGGGCATCCACGCTCCACAGCAGCACCTGGGCCCCCGTCGTGGCACAGCGGCGTGAATATATGTATATGTGGAGCAGTTCTGCGGGGCAGACAGGTGGATGAAGAATGACCCGTCTGTGGCGACTGATTTCCGAGATCGCTAACGATGTCAGAGGCGGGGGGCTGCGGGCCGGGGCGCCTGCACTAACGAAAGGTGGGACAATTCTGGGACCTCCAGGGGTCTATTTAAAAAGTGAGGCGGACCCACTTTACCCTGAGACACTCACCTCTGCTGCACATTTTTCCTTTTTTTTTTAAATCTTTTTTTTTAAAAAGATTCCTCCAGCGTTTTCGATGAGTGACCCGTTCCCCTCTAAAAGAGGGAGGAGGAATCTAAAATTGTCTGTGATGAGCGAAAAACCAAACAAATGTCAGTTTGTGGGACATGTACACGGAGGTGCGAGGGGCCCGGTGCTGCCCGGGCCCTTAATGACGGTCACGTACAGAAGGTCACTCACCGACACCATCCAAGCATCATTAAAGAGGCCAGTCAGTCCAACGAATTACACAATACAGGAATTGTGCCTGTGCCTCTGCATCATAACTGTGCAATTGCATTGTGCGTGTACGTGTACGTCTGCATCTGCACCTTGCATATGCATCTGCATATGTGCGTCTGCGTCGTCTGTGTTCATCTGCGTCGTGCATGCGCCACTGTATAGCTGAGAAATCTGCTTCTTTATATTATGTGTCATTAAACCCAGTGATATTGAGACTGACATCATAAATCATGGCAGCAGACGTACTCCCCCCACTCGCCAGCGCCGGCCGGTGATGGGGGGCCTGTAAGGGGCACCGCTGCCACGTGCAAAATTCGATTCAACGTTCATTAACCCTTAAAATCCATGAAACACACCAGGCTTCATCGCTCTTCTGCCTCTGAGTTGTCATCCTGTCCCTGCTTCCGTCTCCCTGCTTAATTTGCTACTATTTTATTGTTATTATTAATATTGTTGTTTGTTGTACTTTTTGACGCATACAAACTGCATGCATTGCCGGAGAGGTTCTGCCTTTTTCGCCTTTCAGAGGCAGTGCCTCGAAGAGACCGAGGCAGGACCATGGGCCAAAATATGAGGCGGGAGGACTCGCAAAGACGGCCCCACCCACTCCGGTCCCCTCCCCTCTTAGCCTGGCCCGCGCTGAACCCCTGACATGGAGTCCCGGAGCGGGCTGACGGTCCCGACAGCTGGCTCTGCAGCACCTAATACCAGCACATGCTGTTTGAGCCCGTTTCCAGAGAGGAAGATAATGAAAAATTCAGGAATAATATTTATTTTGGCGGGGGCTACATTTGTGATGAAATGGACGCCCTTGACTGTATGACTGGTTAAGTGAAATAGGAGGAAATTAGTGTCCTCTCACTCTTCTGTTCTGTGTATGTGAATCTATATATATATATATATATATATATATATATATATATATATAATATAAAAATATATATGTATATACATACAGATATACACATACTTTTTTTGCCGTTGCCTTTTCAATGTGTGGTTTAAAACAGCGTTTTCCTGTCTCTGGGATCCTCCGTTTAAAATTCCGAATGAAAAGGGGCACATGTGTCCCTCACACAAGAGCGACCCCCGGAAACCTGCGTGAATTCTATTTTTCTGCTGAATAAAATATAGCTGGTCATGTCCGACGATAAATAATATATTTCTGATTATAGATGTGGCCACTTTGAAAATACACATCCCCGAATGCCTTTGTTTTTTTCATTTGAAGCGTTCCCCTAAGTTATAGCAGTTGTACTCAGCACAGGACCATTAATTATTAACCGTAAAGAACTGCGTGCTATCTATGCTTTTAAACAGCTGGAGACCCGAGGCAAAGAGCTTAGTACCTTTGTGTCGTAAAGGTTCTGGTAAATTCTGGACTGTACTTACACTGTTCTGTTTGCATAGTGATTTTTAAATGTTTCTGTTTTTGTGTTGTTGCCATTTCAGTGCATTGGCTTTGGTGTCTTGGTGCCTTTTGCGGTTCAGTTTTCTCAGCCTGCATTCCAGCTGCCTTGGCAGCCTTCGACTACTCTGACTCATTCCACAGTTTTGGGAGTTTCTGAGATTTAAGGAATGAGCGATTGTGAAACTCAAGGAGGATGTAAAATCTTATCGGAGCTGTGATACAGGTGAGCGACCACGTGAGGCTTAGAATAATCCATCAACACCAGCGCTCCACCACACTCGCGACTGGAAAACGTCAGTATTTACTGGTACTGTTATCAAAAGGACCACAGATCAGCATGCCAAACTGTTAAGGTACTTCTAGGGTACGCCTATGATCTCCTTTTCATAATTCACCTGACACCCAGGCTTAATTCATTTAATACCTACTTACTGTGGTTATTTGCTATCGATCAAAATCAAGCAGGGCACGTTGACCTTTCCTTCTATACACGATCAGTCCGTTGCAGATGTTTATTTCTGCTAATTCATTGCATGGCCCAACACAGCAACTATTTGTTTGGAAAGGTCCACATCTAACATCTAAAGATGTGGACTTTCCTCCATTCTTCTAGCACTTCTGAACATGACCTATTGGATAGTGACTTCTGTCACGATTTCTCTAAACGGCAGCAAAGAAAGAACATCGTGTTTTTAGCATGAAAGGAAGGGGCCCCCAGAATTGGGGCCCGGCCCCTGGAACACCTCAGTAGAGACGGAGGAGCCCCTGCCAATTGTATAGAGCCACAGGCCCATAAACACAGCATCGCTTCTGACTGCCGCTCTATTCAGCGCAGAACCGGTTTTAAACCTTAGACGTAATTGTACCTTAATTCCGAGACCTCAAAATGACAGCGATCACTTACGTCCAATTGCTGTCCTCTACAGTAAAGTCATTCTTACAAGCTTATTTGTTAACTGTAATCCTATCCTGATGCTGATTTCCAAGATTACTGCTCAGTTGCCTTCTCTGAACAGATCAAGGATGTCTGATTCTGAAATTTTGCTAAAATACAATATGTAATGCTGTATGATTCAGCGTTATGTCAAAATGTAACTACAGCAATATCTAAGAGGGCGATGGAAAAGGCATTACAGAACGAATCAATAGTAACATTACTTTTGTTATGACCTTGTTATTATGGGATGCTGAAGTTCACTAAGGGTCCTTCCAAAAATGATTGACTAACTTTCTCTTTTTTTTCCTCAAGTCCTGTGTTTATTTTAAATACCAAAGTATATTGAGGTATGCGTTGACTGCAGTATTTTCCCCAAAGAACACGGTCCTTCAGACCCCGTATACAGATGTAATGCTTATGCTTTCCGATACGCCTTGGGAAGGAAGGGGAGGAGTCAGTTCTGGAGTGAATGCAGGTACCACCACAGTAGGTGGGGTCTGGGGATCTGCACCTTCCAGGCCCAGCATCCCAGGTGTCAGGCGGACCATACGCCTATTACCCCTCTTACACCCACCCCCCCCCCACACACAGAGTGTGTAGGGTGGTGGAGAATGAGGGGCCAATGAGGCCAAAATGAAAAGATTTGACGTGGGTTTTGATTGATGAAGCTGGAGCCTTGACAGACATTTTTTTCCTTTTTTTTAAATGGGGGGGGGGGGGAGCTTATGATATTCTACATTATTAGTCATTCATGCGGCTGCACACAATTCATATACAATACAATACAATATACTTTTGCATAGATGATGAAATAACAATGAATCTTAGGTAATGCTGATTTGATTTTAAACGTTATTGTGAATCTGACTTTGAGATTTCACTGTACCAGCAGTTGAAAAAAACACTAAAATATAAAACAATATATTTAAAAATTTTTTCTGCAACCCTTTATTAAGCAGTTGGATAAAGTATGTTTTGTTATCATACGTAAGGACTAGTTACGCAACATCTGTTCAATGCTATTTCAAAAAATGAAATTGGCATCACTGACTGCAGAGTTTAGATACAAAAAACAAAACTTTGCAGCAGCAATGGAATGATTTCAGTCTCTGTCTGCGGGTTCGGCTCCCACGGCCCTGCGTTTGCACCCCTTCTCAAATCGGATCCCGTAATATGAGAATCCCACAGTTCTCCTGCCCGTCGTTTAAACTTCCTTGCTTATGAATATAGACGGTGCTGCATGTGATACACTGGGACGTTATGAAGAAACAAATCAACTCATTGTGGATCCTGATCAGCGACGTAAAAATCAGCTCACATCCCACACTCACCTAGCTGAACACTGACCATTGTAGCATCTAAGACCTGTATTAAAGCTGTATTGTGTAACAGTAATAACCAAGCTAATCTCTAATATAGCTAAGCCCAAATGCATGTTCTCAAGATTTGATAAGTTACCCCTGAGAATCTGAATTATTTCTGAAATATGTGATCTATGAGCTTCTTATTCAGAATGAATCTACTTTCTTTTTTAGTACGATATACCTTGAGTCATGAGGTAAACATATTGACTTAGCTATGGTTTTGTTTGGTATTATACCAAAGACAAATTCTTGAAGTTTTTAATTAAATGTGATTCTTATGGAAACCAGACATTATATTTCTACATCCGTAGTTCAAGTGGCTGAGCTCTTGTTATGTGACCCCTTAGAAATAAAAAAAAAAATAGCCTGGAAAAAAGTTAACGTAATTATTTTTTTTTAAGTAACAGCATAATGGTCTTTTCACAACATTAAATAATCAGGAGCATGTGTATACCGCAAGGAATTAAATACATAAAGCGAGTTCTTAATCTTAATTTATTTTCTCACCCTTATTTTTTCCTTAGGTGATTAAGCTATTGTTTGTTTTTTACTTAAATTATTTTCTTAAGTCGTTGGAATCTTAATTTTTTTTTCGGGCATACAGCTACAGCTACGACATTCGTTTAGCAGCATCACAGCAAAGGGATTGGTTTTTCCGTCACTGTTCGGATCACATAGTAATTCTGTCCTCAGAAATGAATGTGCAAATCTGAGGATGCACATCGTGGCCGCCTACCACGGCGTTAAGCCAGGGTGCACACTGAACACGAAACAATAATAAATGCAAAGGCTGAAATATTAGTTTAAGTCCAGTACAATGCTGGACCTGAACACTCTTCATCTCTTGTAGTAATATATTGTATAATACAAAATAATCTACAAGTCAGGGTTGACTGGCTTTTATTTCAAAACACTTGAACTGAGATGGATTATTTGCTTGTAATATAATATGAAAGCTGAGAGCACATATGGTACGCAGCTCATGGACAGGGAAGGAGATTCTACAGCGGGGGTCCTTAAATCCTGTAACTCACATGACCCCTGACCTACAGGCTGTCATGTGACTATTGATTTTCAGCACTTTAAGGATCCATGCCACCCAAAGACTGTAATGTAGCAGATTTGAAGCATCTTCCATTATCAGCCCAGCCTCCTGCTCCAGGCAGTGGTGACCTGAAAGGCCCGGCCCGGCCCGGCCCGGCACTCCGATAACGAGCAGGACGTGCCAGGCTCCTAATCAAGTCGAGTAGTTGACAAACACTTTAATCATCATGAATTCGAAAAGGTTTCTCCTTCCCGTCGCTCGGCCGTTGACCTGCCATGTTTGGGATTTCTCTAAATGCACCAGTTAAACAATTACTGAGAACTGGGGAGGGGTCTTGTGAGTGACCTGTGTGAACCTGAGTCACTGTGCCGCTTTGTGTGTGTGTGTGTGTGTGAGTGAGAGAGAGAGAGAGAGAGAGAGAGAGAGAGAGGGGGGATCAACCAGGGAATTCATCAGGCCTACACGTCTGTTTTCTCCCCGTCTCACTCTCCAAATGCCAGTCTTCGCAACGTTTCTGCTCCTAATGTATGTTAAATGTTGCCGATGATTAGAATTTATTCAAGCATTAATTGTTCCTACGTGCAAAGCCGCTTCAGACGCCGGTGCCGGAATTAAAGCGAACGAATAAACACCGCAGCGCATTAGGTAATGAATTGAAAGGGAGCCAGATTTGTTTACGGCACTTTAGAGTTGGCCGCCGCGGCCCGCACACTCGAGCCGCGACAATAAACACCATTGTGTTTTTGCCAGCGAAAGAAGAGGGCTTTTTAAAGACGACGCAACTGGCACTCGAACATGGTGGCTGAGACGCGGGGGTTTGCGCTAACTCCGTGTAGCCGCAGAGGCCTTAGACACAAAAGGCAGACCGAGACCCGCCCATTCCCCCCCTCCGTTCCGTTTGGTCTTGCACGGCTCGTAATGGAAATCAAACAAGGATGCTGACTGACGGCCAAATCAACAGAGCAGAGTGGTTAGCGCGTCGATTAGCCCCCTCCCTGTATGTTTTGGACGTCGCGCGTCCGCGTTGTGGCCCTCGGAGCAGATTGCACGAACAGGCTGACAGTCGCTCGCTAGCTCAGCAGTGCTGAGTGAAAACTGCCATCTTCCTGCAGATGTACAGCTGCCACTCCTGCTACTTCAATTAGCTCTATAGCACACAGATGTTGCTTAAATGTTGCCGCTAATGATACCACAATAAGCGTAAGATTCATGCCATATTCCGAGGCACGGAGGATTTCTCACAGAAGCGGGGGCACTGGGTCCTAGGATTGCTTGGCAGGTTCTGGCAACTTGGAAGGCTTCCCCTGGTATTTAATGTAAGGGGTCAGAAATTAATTTGACTTTTATTGCTGCTTTATAATTGTTGGAAGACCCTACCATCTGTGGCGGTACGGAATTAGGCAGATATGGAGAGCAATAGGCAGTTTTAATAGCCTGATGTGACTGTTAATCTGTAGCTGAACTGGTAGAGTTGTCTTTGCGGAGGCACATGCTGGAAAAAATACACCCCCCCCCCCCCCGCCCACCTCCCGTTATACTGGTCCCCATTTTGTTACCATGTGAATACAATGGTAAACACTGAACCAACAGTAGCAAAAGCCCAGGTATTGACCGCATGCTCAGGACAATCGCTTTCTTGACACCACAGTGATATAATCGGTGTTTTTAGAAGCACGAAGCTGAAACGTCAGCAAGGAGAGCGGCTGGAGGGCTGATATGTATCTGGAAGGCGTGAGGTTTGGAGCCCAAGGCCTGTCACCGATACTGAGCTCTGAGATTTCACTCTTGTTGCGAGCATGTACGCGGTAAAGGTGTGCTCGTGTCTCGTCTCAGGTAAGAACTCCAGATTTGCCGATAGCAAAATATGACACAAAGAAGCAGGACCAAGGTGAGCGAGAACATTGCACTGAAATGCTGCCTTCTGTTAAACCCCGACAAATATAGTGGAACAACAATCACAAAACATCAATAAAATCCGATAAAATGGCCGTCTAACGCCTCTAAGTGGATCACTTTTTATTCCAAATATCTTTTGCTTCTTCATGAATATTATAATAAAGATCTGCATTTTATTTCTAAATTGTTTGGGTTTCATGCATTTTTTTCCATGTCAAACAGCCCCCTGTCTTTGGAGCGCTCTTCATACACCCCCCTAAAGGTTCTTCTTGGCATTTGTTCAGCTCATTTTGCCTCTTGGATGGACACCAAACCCATCTAAGACACATAGTCATTAGTGGGGCTTGGGTCCTTATATACAGTTTATCACCCACTGCCCGCATTGCTTCAGCATCATTTCACTGCTATATAACTACAAGATTGTTGATTTATCTTTCTTGCAGTGTTCAGTCCTGGAGAGACGAGTGCAGCACGGTGAGGGCGTGAGATCTGTCTCAGTGAGATGGATTGAAAAAGAAAAAATAAAAAAAAAAACATCAAAATCTTTATGAATAAACAGACAGCTGTTAACATAGACTATTATCAGAGCATGTGATTACAGTATGAGGGAAAAACGCCTACAATAAAGATGAAGTGTATGTATTTTGTCAGTTATGAGCAAGACTCTGAACAAAAAAAAACGATAAGAAATACATCAAGATGTTTAAATATATTTCAAAGAGGGATTGGAAAAAAAACCAAAACATTGTCTTAAATGTGTTCTTTTAGCATACTTGAATATTTTTGATTTGTTTTATGAATATTTAATGATTTAAAATTTCTAATTATACAACGTGATAACAAAGGCTGAAGACAATCATCAATATTCATAAGGTATCAGAAATGTCACAGATATTGTCAGTATTTAATAAGCATATGCAAGGTGTGAAGGTGTTTAAAAAGTTGACTTAATTGTCTGAGTTCTACACCTGTCTTCTCAGGAGTGAGCAGAGATTTCCTTGCTGGGTTGCATGTCGTCTTTGTTCTTAGGATTACTGCACGTGGTCTGTGTCAGCGTGGTCTGTGTCAGAGTGGTCTGTATGACCTCTGAGCTGCCGGACCTGGATGGCACTTGTGCTAAAGACTCTTTGCAAGCTGAACCAGGCGAGATGCTGAGCGGAGCGAGATGCTGAACCGGGCGAGATGCTGACCCGGGCGAGATGCTGACCCGGGCGAGATGCTGACCCGGGCGAGATGCTGACCCGGGCGAGATGCTGAGCGGAGCGAGATGCTGAGCAGGAGCGAGATGCTGAGCCGGAGCGAGATGCTGAGCAGGGCGAGATGCTGAACCGGGCGAGATGCTGAGCAGAGTGAGATGCTGAACCGGGCGAGATGCTGAGCAGGGCGAGATGCTGAGCAGGGCGAGATGCTGAGCAGAGTGAGATGCTGAGCAGGGCGAGATGCTGAGCAGGACGAGATGCTGAGCAGGACGAGATGCTGAGCAGAGTGAGATGCTGAGCAGGGCGAGATGCTGAGCAGGGCGAGATGCTGACCCGGGCGAGATGCTGACCGGAGCGAGATGCTGAGCGGAGCGAGATGCTGAACCGGGCGAGATGCTGAGCAGGAGCGAGATGCTGAGCCGGAGCGAGATGCTGAGCAGGGCGAGATGCTGAACCGGGCGAGATGCTGAGCCGGAGCGAGATGCTGAGCAGGGCGAGATGCTGAGCAGAGTGAGATGCTGAGCCGGAGCGAGATGCTGAGCCGGGCGAGATGCTGACCCGGGCGAGATGCTGACCCGGGCGAGATGCTGAGCAGAGTGAGATGCTGAGCAGAGTGAGATGCTGAGCAGGGCGAGATGCTGAGCCGGAGCGAGATGCTGAGCAGGGCGAGATGCTTCTACACCTGTCTTCTCAGGAGTGAGCAGAGATTTCCTTGCTGGGTTGCATGTCGTCTTTGTTCTTAGGATTACTGCACGTGGTCTGTGTCAGCGTGGTCTGTGTCAGAGTGGTCTGTATGACCTCTGAGCTGCCGGACCTGGATGGCACTTGTGCTAAAGACTCTTTGCAAGCTGAACCAGGCGAGATGCTGAGCGGAGCGAGATGCTGAACCGGGCGAGATGCTGAGCAGGGCGAGATGCTGAGCAGAGTGAGATGCTGAGCAGGGCGAGATGCTGAGCAGAGTGAGATGCTGAGCAGGGCGAGATGCTGAGCAGGGCGAGATGCTGACCCGGGCGAGATGCTGAGCGGAGCGAGATGCTGAACCGGGCGAGATGCTGAGCAGGAGCGAGATGCTGAGCCGGAGCGAGATGCTGAACCGGGCGAGATGCTGAGCATAGCGAGATGCTGAGCAGAGTGAGATGCTGAGCAGGGTGAGATGCTGAGCAGGGTGAGATGCTGAGCAGGGCGAGATGCTGAGCAGGGTGAGATGCTGAGCAGGGTGAGATGCTGAGCAGGGTGAGATGCTGAGCAGGGCGCTCTCTTACTTTCCTCCCCTTAGCTGCTGCACCTTATGTGTGATTTTGTGTGCTGTGGAGATTTGAAAGCCGTGGGATTTTCCAGTCTTATTTCATTAGGAGATTCACCTTTTATTTGAAGGATTAACTGCAGTAGTAAGGTACCTGTCTCCTTGCCTGTTACGGCATAAGCTGCTTGTGAGGATTTAGTATATTTGCAGTACCAGGCAACCCCACTGATGTCTTTATTATATAGCTGAGGTGGAGACGATAGAGGCATTCGCTGCCGGCGGATTGTCTCGCAAACGTCTGTTTAGTCTTCTTTATAGGAGTGGGGACAATGCATTTCGACCGACCTCCGTACAATGAATCTCGCCAGAGGACGATTCATATATCACAGCCCGGCACAGTGCCGAGGAGCGCCTCTCCAGCCGTCACGCACACTTTTGTTTAAGCATGTCCTGCTGGAAAACCGGAGAGTGACTTTCCCACAGCAGACACCGCTTACTGTCTAACTCCGAGAAAGTCCTACGTGAAGTGAACCCCTAACGATGTAGGGGGTCCAACTTTCAAAACATATCTTATGAGGCTTTTTTAAACCTCTCCACAAATCAAATTATATTATATTTTCTTGCTTCCTCCTTTCTGAAAGAACAGGTAACTACTGTCTATGTTGAAAAATAAACACAATGAGGAGTCGCACGCCACAAAAGCGCTTGGCGTGATTTCAAACCTTAGGCCTACGTTCATTCACTAAAGAAGCAACCCGTGTGACAGGAATCACTGCTGTAGATGGTTGTAATCAAACTTGGTTTGTCATAAATAGATGGCTGTGTTATTAGCTGTCACACCTATGTTGCAATGTACAATAATATCGGCTCATTCATTAAAAATTGTAGCTCGGCCTCAAAGCCCAACACAGCAGGCTTTGGGTACAGAGCGTCTATTTTAGATGGAGTGCTTCTCCATTGCAATGTGCAGTTTTTGTTTAATATAAAAACCACCCTTTGGGCTACTAGTAAATATGTGGGAACCAGTAAATATCCAGAAAGTTGCTAGTTACCATATAACTTGTCATGATTTGCTTTGATTTTACAGTATGCTGGGAAAAAATCATCTAAGGATGACTTTAATGTACTTTACACGGCTTCACATTATTCATCTGAAGGCAGGTAATATTCTACAGACTTTTTTTTTTTTTTTACAGAATCAGCACAAATGTACACTTTGCACGAAGGCAAGCAGATGTTCCATCTGTCTTACGCCTCAAAGTCACCCACAAATACGTACAGGGGCGTCTCTCCGCCTCTCAGAGTTCAGGCCCCCTCTCTCAAAATGCATGAGTCCGACTTGAGCCGGGAGGTCCGACTCCATGCTGGTCATTGGGTTTACATGACGCCCATAAAGTTCCCCCGTAGTCAGTGGCAGTGAGATTTGGGAAAGGAGGAGTGTGATGTTCCCACCAAAGTGCCGGGTACGACTCCTCTGCAGGGCTTTCGCTCTAAGCCATCATTTAGGGCACGCGGCTACATCGAGACTTAAAGGTTAATCTCCACATCGAGATTCATTGTCACTTTAGCATTTATATTCGGCTTACTGTCTGTAGATTTCGTCTTTTTTCCGAGTCTTTAAGCTTCTCTAGTTATCTGCAGCGTGGCTTATTATCTCTGTTCGATTCAGTGAATCAGAGCCTGAAATGTACTTGCCGACTCACCCCCACAGCCCCCCCGAACGTCCTTCTCCATCACCATCCAGCGTCTGCGGGTAGACTGCCGGAGTTATTTATTTGGCGGGGCTCTGAGATACCAGTAAGCCTCTTTTCTGTGTCGCTGGGAGCTCAGCACAGCACACTTCAGGTGTGGCAAAGCAGTTGGCCCACCCGCGTGTCAGATTAGGGGTGGGAGAAGCTGCTAAAACTCTTCAGTGCTTTTCACACCTGTTTCAGCCAGAGGGGATATTTCAGATCCAAGTTTGCTGCCTTATTCTATTTCGAAAGGTGCGAAAGCTCTTTCTTCACTCAAGAGCACACAAGAAAAAAAAAGTCCGTCCGAACGAGGGGGTTTAAGTCTGGTCACCAGCAAGCTGTGGGCTGAAATGTGCTGCTGAGGTCGGCTTCTTCTGCATCGGGTGTGGCATTCGCTGACATCTGTTGTCGTGGTAACATGCGTGCCACATCCGTGAGCGTGAACATGTTCCATGCGGAAAAGCCAAGCGGTCCAAATTGCTTCACGACAGTTTTCGCTCACGTAGGTGAATCTCCGTTGTATTTGAAGTCTTGCAGCGATTGGCAGGACCACCACAAGGACCCGTTGAAAGTCCCAAGGATTTTTTTTGTTTAATCTGTATTCTTTTATTTTTATCCTTATTAATATTCCCCTTATTATTTTCCCCAGCATTACATTTCACGTTACCAGCTGCAAGCATCGAGCGCATTTCTGTCAAAGTCTGTGTTTGGCAATTAATCAATTCCAATAAATTATAAACCTAATTGGTTTGCATAATGGTTGTAAAATTGATTTGACTAATGAAATATATCATCGTACCAATTATCTATGGATGGAAATGCAACTATGGTCTGCTGCAGATCAATCACCTGCGTGCCTAAAGAATGTGACAAGACGCTTGTCTGTTTTTTTTTCTTCCCAGAAATTTCTGTTCGGCGGAGCACACAGCGGATAGGCTAATTATATCGGGGAAACCTAGGTGTTCAAGGTAAGCTTGTTTTCTTCCTACACATAGGGAGGCAGGAATTAATCCAGGCGGCCTCCACCTGCTTTTCAAACCAGTCCTACCTGCATTTGCCCTCAAAGCATGCATGTTTATCTGGCTAACAGAGGCAGCAACCTAACCACATCGGGGAGCGGGGGGTATTATTTATCTTTGTTAATGTATGACACTCAGGTGTAAAGCTGCTTCTAGAAGAATCTTTTGTTGCCCACGCCTTCTACCTTTTTCCAGTGTGTGTGTGTTGGCGTGTTGATAAAAACCTTTTATTTTGATGTCGGGGGACCATTTTTTCTGTCCCCACAAAGATAACATAATTTTTATAAAAATCTATGACTGCGATCAAAAAATTAAAAATGCCTAAAGTCATGTTTATTTGTTTGGTGACCGTATGGTTAAGGTTAGAACTGGGTAGCGTAGGAGTTAAGGTTGTTATTATTCGGATTAGGGTTATGCCCATAGACATGAATGGACGGTCCCCACAAAGATACAAATACAAGTGTGTGTGTGTGTGTGTGTGTGTGCCCTCAGATATACACATGGAAATCAGCTGCCCATGTCCTTTCTGCAGCTCTGGCACATCAGGGTTCCCAATTAAACTGTCAGATAACGAAACATTTATTTGTGTACATGAAATATAGCTGAAATATAAATACTGTAATATCAAGCCAAGGATGGCCCAGGGAGTACCTCTAGTGGAAAACATTCCCCAGAAATGTCTCCGTTGGTCTGTCAGTCTCTAAAACAGACATGAACTGTACAGACATTGAGATGGTCTGTCTGAGAAGAGGCAGGAGAAGCTAACTGGAGATACAGCATTAGAGCCTCCCAGGGCATGAAGAGCCCACCTGCTCCATGACAGTCAGCACACATGTGACACGTGACCTTTAACCTTTACAGACCAAGATGACACACGTGTATGGCAGTTTGTATGGGGACAGTTTGGTTGATCATCAGTTTCATCAGACGAGATAGACCGCGGCCAAGACAGAGTGCAGCCCTGGCCTGTCATTAGTGTGGGCTCCAGACCCTCGGGGTCCAGTGTGGGCTCCAGACCCTCGGGGTCCAGTGTGGGCTCCAGACCCTCGGGGTCCAGCTGCATCACCCTGGATTCATTTATGCACAATTCGCCTCTGTATGGGCGTTTGGGAGGAGGGGGGGGGCGACACTCAAAAAAGTTTGATATATATGTCAGTTTTCACCATGTGACCGATTCCGTGAAATTCCGATATCTGACCATGATATTGTGAGATCGCTGTACTTTCTCACCCTTTGATGCAGACCAGGATAAGTGTGTAGAGGATCGATGGGTGCAGGGCCGTCTGCACCTGGGAATCAGCAGTGACCTGCCCTCCAAAATTTCATTTGGCTTCATTTGAATTTTAACAATTAAGTCGTGTCTCCTCAATATCAAACTCTCTGCTACGGCCTAATTTGATGAAGTTCTAAGTGCGCAGCCACAAGATATTTCAGGTTTTTTTTTGAACAGGAATTCCACCTTGATCCTGAACTCATAAAATGATTTTTTAAATATCCCATCGCTTAACATCTGTCACCAGTTTTTTTTTCGCGCCAAGTGGTCAATTTTTGTACATCCTGTGTGAGAAATATGACTTAAAGAGGTAAATCAGAGATGTGGGGGCTGTCCCCCTCCCCCTGAAAAAGCGCTCTCTTGATGCATGTTCTCCTCGGGGAACCAGCATGGATGGTCAAGATCTACAGCCTGTTTGCCTGATATCGAGAGGCCAGGGTCCGGTGATGAATACAGACTCCTGGAGCCGCAGCTTCGAAGCTGAAGCTAAAAAAAAGAAGTTTGGGTCAATATCTTTCTTCCGTAGTTTGGGGAAAAAAAATCGTAATGAATACGTGAGCCTGGCTGCCGCCACAGAAGTAATTGTCCTCGCAGTAATGACAACAGATGCACACCACCCACATTTAGCCAGTTTAATTGCATGCCCCCTTTGACCTTTGACCTTATCGGAACGTAGGGGTAACCCTGCTGAATGACCCTCTGCCGGGCTTCTGGTTATGAGGCGTTATTGACTCAGAATTTATAAATATTTAATGCTCACATTAAAAAATATGGTACGAGGTGGCCATTAAGGTCCGACAATAAAGAACCTTTCTCCTGATTGTGAGCTGCAGCACATTAAAGGGGATCCCTTTGAAATTTCGAGGCCGGTGTACGAAGGGGCCATCTTTGCATTTCTTTTGCGAAGAGCAAACATAGAGTGCATAATTTTAGGGGCTGCTTAAAATGGGGTGAGTCCCCCCCCCCTTAAATAAGTCTGTTTGAATATATTTAAGACACTGGGAGGTTTAATTTTTGCTTAGCTAGCTATTATTCATGACGTTAGACTGCAGACATTGGTGTAATAGCTTTGGCGCTGATAGTATTAAATTTAAGGGTCTTTTTCATCCTGTTCAGTAGCATGACTATATCGGGGGAGACAGGAACGTATGATATTCTCCGCGGCACACTTTCGATTCCAGTGCACGCCTGGCCTGTGTCAATATTCCAATATGGTCCGGTCGGTGCCGCAAGACAGAAGAATACCTTCATTATTCCGTTGTTCTTGTTGTCGGATGCCGTAAATTTGGCCAAATTTTCCCGTTTATTGGTTCGCAGTCTCGTCCAGAGGCAGACAGCTTCAGAACGAAACACAGGTGCTGTAAAACTAATGTGGCGGAACATTCGCAGACTGATACATCACAGGTTGACGGAGCCCGGGGTGTAGCCCGGGAATATGGGGGGGGGTCATGTTAGCATTAGCTTAAAGACACGGCGCTGAAAGGGAAGCCAGCGGACGGCGCGTCACATGGCGACTCTGCTGTGCGCAGACCCGCGGGCACCTCAAGGCGGACGCCGGACCTAACGGGGAGTGACCAAAAATCAATCGGTAATCTGATTTGTGGCTCTTTATGTGCTCTGATGAGGTTTACAGTTTCATTTGGAGAGAAAAACAAACTGCCCTTAAAAGGTGACAGGGCATGGGGGGGGCAGAGGAACACAAAGCTGCCCAAACTCTTTTGTGCTGTTTAGCCTTTGTGGTGATTGGGGCGGGGGCCCCTGAAAGCAGGTGCGTGGTTATCGCCCCGGGCGATCGCCCAGAAAAGGTAAATAAACGCAAGGGCTTACATTCTCGTGCTGCTCCCCCGGAGCATCGATAGCTCGGCTATCAGCGTGCATCCGTTATCTTTCAGCTATGCCGTGTCCACCCCCCTTCCCCCACCCCCCATCAAAGCTGCCTTTTTTGCATCCTCTTAATTGTGCGGTTTCCGTGGCAAAAGGGGGCAGTCGTCGAGTCAGTTGTCCTGATGAGAAATTGACGTTTTCTGCCGACCTCCCCCCCCCCCCACCAGCTCACGCGGACGTTCCAGCGGGCAGATAAGACGTATAGTTGTTTTAAAAGAGGAGGGGCCATTCTTCTCACGCCTTTATATCGCTCTCGTTGACCCGGTTGATGAGTATGGATTCGGCGAGGTCCCCTTTTCCTGCATTTGAACTATAAGAGGTTCCAAATGATACCACCCCCTTATAGACAAAAGATAACCTTGCCCTTAAATACATCGATTCTTTATTAACTAGGCAGTTTAATGCAATGAAATGAGGCATTAGATCGGAGGCCATTTTGAGTGCTTTGAATAATCTCGAAAAAGCCAGACACTGACTTTAAAAGGTCAGTGAGATATATATATATATATATATAATGGATTTGTGATGGTTTTCCCAGCAAAAAATATGGATTGGGTATCCAAAAAAGCAATGGCGTTGGAGAGAGTTTGATACTGGGAGGTCTCAACCTAATAATTTAAATGGTATGTTTACTGGTTGGATGAAAAAAAGCCAAATTAAATATTGGGGGAACCGCCCCCCTAAGTATAATAGTAGCCAATAGAGTATCTAAAACCTAAATTGAACAAACTTTTGCATCATGCACGCAATTTCTCACTTGCAAACACAACTATTGGCATGGATATACAGAAGAGCAGTCTCACTGCACTTAAAGCGAGCTGGAGTTCATCATGGACAGCCCTGGTCTACGTGGAGGTTCAGCTTCTTTAAACTACGTGAGCTGTGAGCCATGACTCTGCAAGGGAGGCTGAGCACATACTGGTGCCAAACGGAATACCAGTTAGCATCATGCTGTTTTGCTCAGCAGTTAACCTGAACTTCTCAAAACTAGCCAATCCAAACAATAATCATGACAATAATATTTTAAACCCAGAAATGAATAATGTCTATGTGGCATCACTGCTCAGCATTAGGGTGCCGTTTTCCTCCGTGGATCACTGAAAAGAAATAAAACATTGTTTGAGCCGTAAAGTCCTTATAAAAATAAGTGGGCACAGGAGTGTAAACCCTCAAAAATGTCACTGCTGCGGTGAAGCAGGTGAGGTATCTGACAGAGACAGTGGGTAAGGCTCATACTGTGAGGGATTTTTTCCAGTTATTTGTTTACTTCATCAATTACTTCTGGAATGTCATTTCAAAGGTGGTTCAAAAACCTGGCTTCATACCATGTGGTCAGGAACTCTGTCATGGAGCCCAAATCTCCCGCGTTTCTGCAGTTGACGCTGGGCGTGGGGGCCTGCCTGTGTTTCAGCATGCGCCGGTAATGAATTTGGTGTTGGGGGGGCTTTGCTTTTCTCCGGTACTGCTTACACTTCTACTTAGGGTTACCACCTAATCCATGTCAGGGGGGACAGTATGGGCCAGGACAGGGTTTGTAAACTACCATTTCAATTAAAAGGACCTGGATTTCACCTTAGCACTGACTTTTTGCTGTGTGCTGATTGGTCAGTCTCCTATAATCATACATGTTTCACTAATGTTAATGTGGAACAGCTGGATGAGTCTTTCAATCAAGGAAACAAAGCACAAGAAGAATTGAACGAATTAGATGAGCACAGGAGCCTATCTGTTTTAAAGTAGTTGGTAAAAGCTGAAGTAGCTCAGCGTGCCCCCCTGGCATGCGTTAGGTGGTCACCCGACTGGTACTTGGCATGCACTGGAAGCTTAGCCTAGCTACACTTATGCCAAGTCGACTCCTCCACAGCCATAAGTTTGTAATCTGCTGTTTGCATCACTTGCACATCGCTTTGGACAAAAGCGTCTGCTAACTGAAATAAATGTGAAGGTAAATCTTAGCTAGACATGGGCTCGTGATCCTGACTGGGTCATTACCCAAACATCTCTGTATGCTACGGGGGTTACAAAAGCCCTCTGATGATTTTGTTTTCACACAAATCATGAATGATATTTTCTGACACCTGCCTTTTTTTATGAGATGTGTCCTTTATCATAGTTTTGTGTTGATCAGTTGATATCCTACGTATGAAAATTGCATTAGGTAAGCCTTGACAGGAGACTCTCACTTTGTAAACAAGATGCCTCCCTCTGCCATCAGCAGGAGCCGTGTCTGTTCAAATTTGCACTGGAAGTCTATGTAGAGTGAAATTTACGCGCGGTGCGTATGTCCATGATCTCACTGTCAATACCTGCCACATGCATTCCCGTGTTACGGCGCTTTGAAGACAATATTTGTACACGGGGACGCTCACTTTAAAAGGCAGTCTCTCCTTACCCCTTTTCCAGTCTCTAATCCTCAGCTTCCCGCGAATTCCGACTGCTGAAAAGTTAAAAGAGGGGTCGAGGTGATGCCAAAGTGCTTAGCGGGAATAACGTAGAGCTGCCAAGTGCCAAGTGTGATCCGCACACCGGGACATAAAACGGGCCAAACTGAAAACAAAACAGGTGTCGGTTCGCGGTACGGCTAATGTGGGCCGAATCGTATCAAAGTGAATTTCAAATTCGCTAAGATGCCCCTTTGAAAATCTTTCAGTTACCATAGGAGGGGGCTGGATGCCCTTCTTTTTGAGGCGCCCATCTCCAGAGTAGGCTGAAATATTGGTTTTATGGTCCATGTCTGGATTAATGGAGGGATGTCATACAATTGTCACTTATTGGTTAAAAATGTCATTTTATTCTACACCTACAGCTTCAGTCCATGTTACACACAAACAAACCAGTGGGTCCTTTAGAATACTATGGAAACGCAGCAGGCCAAAACCAGTGGAGGCTCCGTTCAGAATGGAACAGCACATGTTCTTTAGGGATCACTGACTTGACAAGTAGGCTGGCTCCCTGGAGGGGTGAAATCCTTCCAGGAATTCACAAAAGTGGAAGATGAAAGCTTAATGTCACCAGCTAACCCACAAATCACCCCCCACTGAGTGTGCGAACTTGGGCCACTCCAAGACTGCCATGGGTCACGCAGGTCAGTGCTGTCCAAATGACCATTGACAGGCTTTTCCCGTTCTGCGAGCGGCACAGAAATTCTGGAAAGACCCGGGATTGACATTAATTCTCTCCAAATCCAGTGGTCAAAAATTCAGGTATGAATTACTCATAGCGGTGACTTGGAGTCGCCGCGACAGTACGACGCATACTGTGGAAAAAGTCGGACTTGTGACCCAAAGGCTGTATACGTTCTGCTTGTGAGAGTCTTTTGGCATTTGGTTGAGGTTCTGTCGTTCCCTCTTCCTCCTCTCCTTCTGGCAAACTGCTGACTCTGCACTTGCTGTTAGATAATTAATGACTGTGTACGTGAACATGTCCGAATGCCCAGAGATGGACTGGCATCCCATCTAGAGGGCATCCTGCCCTGCCCTATAAGCTATGTGCTTCCCAGGACTAAATCCTACCTGGAAACTGATGTCACTATCATATAATATGGGATGTTAGTCTGTCTGACTGTCTGTCCGCCTTTGCCTGCTTAAAATCTGCTAATAGGTTTGTTGCCAGTCTTTGTTAAACACTTCCCTATATTGGGGAAGGTTATACAGAACTATTGGATCAATGAAGTGGACCCTTAAAACGAATGGAATGACACTTATATTTAGATTTCGTCTTCATCATTTTAACTATCAAGCCTTCTAGGGTAGAGGCACGTTTTCTTGTAAAATCAGTTAAGGGGAGATTTTTAGGATGGCAGAGTGGCCTCACCACTTGAGAGTTTGGGGTTCAAGTCCCGCCTCCATTCTCTGCCTGTGTCATTTGGGTTTCTTCCTGTAGTCCAAAAGGCCAACTGGTATCACTGTGTTGTCCATCAGTTGTGTGCATATGTGTCCTGCAATGCACAGGCATCCTGTTTATGGTGGACCCCAATCTTGTACCAGATAGTCCATGTTAAAGACTCCAGAAGAGCAGTCAGATGAACGGATGAGATTTATGTTTGACAATGCTGCTCTATGCCACATCTCTTCCACTCATCTATGTGTATGACACCCCCGATTTAACCTACCTGGATTCATCTCTGGGTTTTCTTAGAACTCCTGAATTCCTGTCACACATTTTTTTGTATCCTACAACCTTAAACAGTACAACCTTTTAACAAACCAGTTGGTTGGACAAGCAAGTTGGAAGCTTATCATGACACAAATTTAACAACATCAAGCGCACCAGCTGCCTCGTATTCAGTTTTTTTTTCTTCCCCTTCCTCCATGTTTGGTGTTATCTATCGTGTTTCCATAGAAGTACGTGTCGGAGGTCTGTAACTTCGCAGTGTTACCACGCATTTGAATGCAGAAGTCCTCTGGTTCAGGTGATTTCGTAAACACGCTGGATCCAGAGTATCTGATAAAATGTCAGGCAGAGTGGCGGCGAGCCACGCTCACGGCTCACGCAGGAGAACTCTGCAAACCTCCACCGGCACGTTGTCGGATTCTCTCTGACCCACCGCGGCTCAGCGGAGAGGTCAACTTCCCAGAACCGGAATGGATCGACCTGCAAAGGTAAACATACTCCCTGCTTCCACAACCTCCAAATGGTGACTAAACTGGTAAACAGGCAGATCTGATCTCAGTGTGGGTGGTGAAGTTCAGTTTGTCCATAATGTTCTGCATTGGCTTCGTTTTGCAAATACATGAAATAATGTCAGCCAGCCTGTATGGATTTTACCAGTGTTTAGATATTTATTTTTTGCCATAACACTCGAGTATTTCGGTATGGTTGGTTATGAAAGCAGTGTGGTACTTTAACTTTAAAAGTTTAATTATGTTTGCATACATTTTTAACTGAATGATTATATATAGACACAACAAAATAATAATTATATTCATAATTACTATTGTTATTCCCTTGACTCTAACCAGAATAAGCACTTAAAAGGTGGATAGATTATAATTAATAGTAATATTATCTTCATTTCATAAATGTAAGTATGTTTGCTTTAAATAACGTTTACTTTGCTCCAGACGTGGGCAATTCATCACCGACTGTTCCATTCTCCAGCAACATTGTCTGTACAATCGACATTGCGTCACCTCATTAGGCAGAGGGCTAATGTGGCACAACGATGAGCCGGGTGTCCGGACGTCAAGTGGGGTGTAAATTGGGAAGGTGGAGGAAGAGAACCAAAATGTCTCTCAGATGTCGAGGATGAGGCTGTGTTATGAAGCGGTGTTAGAAGCTGGCCTGAGTCACAGCAACCTTCTCACTAGATGAAATAAAAACGTCCTTAAGTGGCCCATACCTCACATCTTACTTGCAATATTACCTAATGTTGAAGCTTGGTAGCTATATTTCCCCCGTATTTCTACCCTTCAAACATTTGAGTGGAAAATGGCACCGCATGATCCCTTGATTGAAACAGAAGAGACCACACACAGGTTCATCTGGGAGAAATTCTCCGTTCTGCTGGTTTTCGTGCACAGGGTACTAAACGTCAATAGGGTACATTTCATGCTAACACTCCTATATCCTTAATGTTTCACCAAAAGATTAGGTCAAAAACAAGCGAAATGGAATCCTCATCTAGGTTCATGTAACAAGCCAATGGAATCCACCACTCTGTCTGTCTGTCTTCCTCGCCAATGAAGGCCTTGTCTCATTTCTGGGGACGATGGAACTGACTCCTGGGCTGCCCCGAAAATTTGAGGAGAATGTCCCATTCGCTCTCATGGCCAGTGGGTTGACCATGTGACATGGCGGAGGGTAAATAGCTGGGCGTGTGGGTGTGTTTCCACCAGCGGGGCCTGTGGTGTTAAACCGGTGGTATTTCTACTCGAACCGCAACTTCAGCAAAAGGCTGCCCCCCCTTAGAGGCCATGTAAGTCTAGATATGAGCTCTGTAATTTGCTTTAAATGAAAGCGTGTGCTTGTTCAGTCAATTAATATAATAATAGTGCCTGTAGTAATAACGATGGAAATAAATAATAATAATAATATTGCTTGAAAATGATGCAACTGGGACCATTGTGTGTTGTAATGGAAACAGTCCATATTACATGCAGTTGTTTTATCTCAGAAACGGTTATTGGTTCTGCGGGAGTTAATAACGAAGAGTGAATGGATAGCATAGCAGCAGCATGCTAACATGGCGACACCGCCGAACGCCGGGGTATACTTAATGATATCATTAGAATTACTGTTGTCGTGATCATTTTAAGATGCTTTTTTTTTTTTCAGCAGGCCGTTCACCGAGTGATCGAGTAACAAAACAAAAAAAAAATAAAACCAAATCAAAAATACTGGGAGAGTTCATTCACAGACAAGAATTACTTTAATTATTGTGTAAAATGAACATCTTTATACAGTAAAATATTTGGGAAAAAAATGTACACATGAAACAAAATGCTTGTACTTTCCCTAACAGTTTCCTACTTTTTTTTTTCCCTTCTTTTTCTAGTTAGATCTTCAGATTGAAGGCAGTGGAGCACGGAGTTCAGCAGCTAATTGGTATACAACACAAACGGGGTTGCATTAATGATGAGATTCACAATGTTCCTTCGGTGCCCTTGAGTCAGTCTACGCATCTTCCTGGGCTTTTTACATGTAGTGAAGCCTTGTTGAGCTTCCATAAACCAACCCATTGCACATTTATTTATATAATGCTTTGCTTGCTGTTCCTACTCTGGGGCATTTCAGGAAATATTCAAATTTGTGTGCAGGTTACCAAGACGGAAATTCCCCTTTCGATTTGAACCTTAAATGCTGCAGTCTGCAGAACATCACAATATATTTTACAAAGTGTTCAGTGCAAAAGTAATGATGAAAAGATGAAAATAATAAATATTATAAATACAAATCATCTTGCCTCAATCTGCTAATTTGGCACTGTCAGGAAAATCAATATCCAAGACAAAAAAAAGAAACAGTATGACACAGAACAGGTTCAAATTAATCTAAATGTGATGCTACAGTACTTTTTGGAATTGTTACAAAATGTCATGTACAATATATAACATTTAAATCCTGGAATTTGACCTATGATACAATATAAAAGCTAATCTTTAAACACTTCTTAGACTTTCATATTGGTTTGCTGAACATAGCTAAATAATGAAACGAAAACAACAAAATAGTCGAAAAGGGTGAGGGGTCACAATAGTTATTTTTTATTTTAGTAAAAAAATGTTTGTGCTTTTTACACCATTGATCATATTTCTGGAGAAATGATTGGCATTTGTGACGTATGGTTGTCACCGAAACGGCAGAAAGGTTACTCTGGAAGTAAAGTCCACTGTTAAAGCGCCGTAGGACGTGTGTGTCGTTTCCTGTTGTTTCGTTTCTTGATGGACATATTTCAATCAACAGTGGTGAGCTTTCGCGATTCCATTTTGAAGTTTTCTTTCCTTTTTTTTAAAACCTCTGTAAACATGGATCAGCTATGTGGCGTAGTCACAGGTGGCAGGTGTAAATCGTGTATGACTTTTTACGTTCTACCCAAAAAAAGCAAAATAAAAAAAAAATGAAAGAAAACTAAACAAATGTAAAAAAGGATTACAACCACAGACTGGATCATCCCTCAGGGGCTCCTGAACATGCACATTTTCTACTAGTATTATTACAGCCATGTGTCACAAACAATTTATTTGACTATACAACAAACAGTTTTTATTTCAAAAAAAGTATCTGTTTACATAACTTAGAAATTAATATAAAAATAAACAATGAATTTGACTTTTCCTCGAAATTAAAAAAAAAAAAAAAAAAAAAAAGAATGGACGAAAAGTCTCGACGAAGTAACAAAATTTCTGAAATACACAAAATGTATAGGCATCGCAATCTATTAATACAAAAAAGCGAATGGCAGGAAACAGTTGTTGGTATAACGTTCTGTGCTGCATCACAATATCAGGCAATGACAAACAATACATACAAGATCAAATCAAACGATGGAAAGCAATATACAAAATTCTGAAGATAAATACAATATTTATAATCGATATGTTACAAAAAATTCCCTAAGTGACCGCAAGTGTTGTGTGAAACAAAGTGTTGCGATGTTTACGATTATTTTACTCCTTTGCCATCTTTTTTCTTTTTTTTTTTGTTTCCGAAGGAATAAAACTCTGTACTAAATATTTAAGTGGATCTGGGAAAATTCAAGACGAGTGTATAAATATTTAGCTACAACTTTGGCAAAATCACAAAAGTCTACAATTGTATAACCACATACAAAACACATTAGGGAACAAGGAGCTAGAGGGTAACTTTCTGGTACAAGAAACATAGACTTCACAGTAGCCTAAGAATGCAATAGTATACAGTGCCTAGCAAAAGTTGAAAAACATTGCAGATCACACTTGCTTAATAGGAAGCTTTTAGCAGTGGAAGTCATTTTTTTTTAACCAACAGACAGTAGCGTTTTATCTCTGTCAGTGTGCTTGTTGAAGGCAAGAGAAAAATTTTTGCAATATCAAAGTTACAATTCCTAACTACAATAAGTTACAAAGTTCATTTTAAGATGACGTAAGCATGATAAAATCTCCCTTATTTCCACCAACCCCTAAAACCAGGTATTTTTTTCCATTTACTTCATGTTCACGTTTGTTTTCTAAATCATATATTTTTTTAATATTATTTCCAGTTCAATGGCTCACGCTTTCTTGGCCCCCTTCTTACCACAAATTAAAAAAAGGAAAAAAAAAAAAAGTAATTCACATTATAGAGATGCACAACTGTCGTGCATCGGTGTAAGAGAAACTTAATCTGAGGCATTATCTTTTTAAATCAGTGTTTTCGTTAATGGTATATCCACAGAGTTCCTCCCGACATACATCATGAGCTAGACACAGCTGAGATGTAATCAGAAACGTTTATACAAAATAGGCATTTTTTTCCTCCTTTTTTCTTCAAGACTGAGAAATGCGAAAATATGACAAGAAATTCAGTCAATAAAATGGAATTGTTCATGAAGAAGTCGCTCGCATGTCAATTCATATTTGTCTGAATAAAATCTGTGAAACGAAAGTCTTTTTCCCCCCGATAACAGAATTAGCTGTAGATTTCGTTTGTGGTGGACAACACGATTCAACCCGAGTCTTCTACTTGTACGAATGTTCCGAAAAGCCCATTTTGCGACGAGGATGGAGAGGAGATGCAGAAGGAGCAATTTACATGGGAGGGACGACCAGGCCGGACATAGCTGAAAAACAGGCAGAAAAAAACAAAAACGTTACGTTAGCATAGTTGGCCTCGGAGCTTAGTCTTCCTTACAGTGACAAACAAGCAGTTCAGAAGGTGCACTTTTTAATGCAAGAAAGCCAAACCCAGGCTGACCAAAGGGGGGCAAACGTACAGCATCTGCTGGGATTCGTAGTAAAGGTTTACTCTTCATTGTGCCTCATTGATTTGGGAAGACTCCCTTTGTTGAGGCGTAAAGTGTGATTGCATGTAAGATGGCGGATGGATAAAGCGCGAGGTGGGGGGGGGTGGGCAGGGTGTGGCAGGGTAAGTGAAATGTGCTTTTCTAACAAGACACGCTAGAAAGGCTTCACTTTTTAAAGGAGCCGGCAGGCATCCTGACATTTTCCTGCAGAAAGCATCCCGAACTCCCACACATGTGACATTCCTCTTAGCATCCAGTCAATGGCAAACGCCGGCCCAGACTCCCCTGGGGTCGTCCATGCTGACAACCGAGAAACACCATGGTCACCCCTGGTAACGTCAGACACGGCTGCCCCCCCACCCTCCGCCGGCCAAACGCCAGGCACTTCTCAGGTTTCAAAAACTGAACCCAACCCCACCCCTACATTCTTATCAAGACTTATTATGGAACCCCTAATTGTATTTCGGCGTGCCATCCATATGGTGCGTCCTTAACGTTAATACCGAGGACGCTGGAACACCGTCCTTAGGCTGTGTGCTCTGGAGATACGTCATAAAATAGAGGGGCACCACCCAAAGACTTAAGATTGATTTACTTCGTTATTTCAGTCATTTTAACAATTAGGTATCTAGTGAGCTGCTGGAATATAAATGATTTTCGCCCCTTTCAGTTTATTTGTGGTGTTCCGGTTCGGGCGCTTTTAAGTTTGCAGAAGGCTGTGATGGCGGGGCATTCCTCATTAATTTCTGCAAACCATATATTAATAAGTGTGCACATGTAAAAGCGTGAACTTTAATTTCCCACTTCATTAATCCTAACGCTATTAATTTTGGATGGACACACTACAGCTAAAAACACATTTTCCAACCAAACAAGTCAAGAGGGGTAAAAAAAAAAAACACTCAAAATAATTGCTTACAGTAATCTTTTGACTGTGTCTGCCCCTTTTCCTGGTTACTCTCTGAGTGTGGAGAGCTTTTGACAAGCATTAACACCACCTTACAGGCCTATAAATGTGCATAAAGGATTAAACCACCACCACTTTGTCCCATTATCAGAACCCAAATTGGTTTGGTTTCTGTAGCAGAAATGAAGTTTAAATCGATATCGCAGCTTCAGCTATACGGCTATAAGGTCCTCAAAAAAAAAGTGATCTTTAATCCAGGACTCATTAAAAATATCATCAAAATATCATCCCAGAGTTCTTCACCGAAACCCAAGGGGTACACCACCCTAGACCCCAGATGAGTTTAGATGAGTTCACTTGAGGTCGTGGGGGGAGGGGTAGAATAGCTATTAATATAATGGTATTATTCAGCTTACAGTGCACCTGAAGGCACAATGTATAAGGGAAACGTCAATGACTCAGGAGCTGCTTCCCTTCAGCCGTCTGGACTACGTGTGTCTGAGTCTTTCTTTATTATCAATCAATTTTCTCCATCTGCTTATCGAGTACCGGGTCAAAATGACCTGAGATTCTATCTCAGGTATGACAAGGCAGGGGACACCCTGGGCAAAATGGCCGAGTGGCACAAGTCATGCGTAAACTGCATGTCTTGGGATCTCTGGAAGAAACCAGTACGCAGAGGAAACCAGCGCATACAGACTCCAAACTCCTCATGCTAATCAGACCCCCATTCCAGAACCGTGAGTCTACCGTGCCGCCATATTTTATTTGCTATATTTTAGGTAATACAGTACTACATCAATAACAGGGAGTTGGCGTGTCTCTAGAGGCTCTTAACGTCCCTTAATTGTTTATGGTTATATAAGTAAACCAATCGCTGAGCTTGTACATGCACATGCACAGACGCATGCACGCATGAGGCCGTCTTCCGTCCAGTGGCGCTTCACCGGCGTAGGCAGCTATAGAGCTGTACTATGGTAACGTAAGGTGAGTTCTCCCCAGTCGTTTTGGGTCGGGGGGCATTGTTTTTCTTTCTTTTTTATTTGAGCAGCCGGAGACGCCCATGTGGCCCCGCCTCAGGGTCACGGGCAAGGTAGGCGGGGTGAGGTTTGGGAGGGAGGGGGCGGGGCAGCTCACCTTGAAGTCCGTTGCCATTTGCACTGGTGCAAGAGGGCGGTGGAGAGGCTTGGGGCCTGACAACGGGGGCAAAGGCGCTCTTTTGTTTCACTGCAGAGATGACATTGGCAGGTGAGAAAGAGAATATGCCGTGTGCACTGCTACAGTTTGACGAGAGGCTGACCGAGGAGGTTGCCATCGTAGGGCTCGACGGCACTACTGCAATAAAGCAAAAACAGCAAAAAGCGCTCAGAGAGGATCCCACGGCACAGAGGAGATTCCGCGACGCTCCCAATCACATGGCCTTGCCTCGCTCTACATTAACGCAAGGGCTCAACGGAAAGCATGACTCGGAATGGGAAGCAGGGATATCATCATTTTTTGAGGGGCTTAAAAAAACCATAATCAGATTTGGGTTAGAAGTTGGGGGATGTACAGTATCCTGCCTTTGGTCACTCTCTGGATAACAGGTCTTATACTGGACTCTGATTGAGAGACAACTTTGAACATAATTTGTGATCTGACTCTGCTTTTGGTAAGACTTTCCAGATGGTTTTTTCGGTTTTTTTTAAAGACTTTTTTTTTTAGTTGTTGTTTTGATCGTCAAATTTTCCAACAAGGGTTTTCAGCCTCCAGAGTCACCACTCCTTTTATCCAGTAGCACGCATTCCCAAAAGTCAAACCGACCGAGGCATCGACGGAAGATGACAAGCGTCCCGTCGGGAGGACCGGAGAAGCCCGAGTGAAGGGGGGGGGGGCATTACCTTGATACTTACTGCCGTAGGGGGAGTTGGCGGTGGAGCCGTTGAGGAAGCCGGGGGAGCCAGGCACCCCGAGGTTGGGCATCCCTGAGTTCCCATACCCGTTCATGCTGTTGCTCACTGTGTTGTAGTTGGACTGCTGCGGGGTGCTGCTGGGCACGTAGCCCCGGGGGGACACGCTGCTGGTGTTGCGGCTGTAGCCCACTGCGGAAATAGGGGGGGTCAAACTCACTTTAAAAATAAAGAAATAAAGGGATTGTACTCCACTGCATGAAGTTAAAAATCGTAAGTTCAGAACAGGGGTAGTACACAGAGAGAGAGCTAAGCATGCCAGTGTGCCGTTTTCGTTGTTGCTGTTTCTTTTCAGTTTCTACGTTTGGCTGCGTAGCTATGCCAGACCGTCTGCTTGCTTGGCTTTCCCCCCAATCTGATCCAGCGGGCAGCTGGCGCATGCGAGTCAAGCGAGCGAATTAGCGCTCGGTTCAGCTTAGTTTACGCTTTTGTCGAAAGCGGCCTGAGATTACGGTTTTTTTTTTTTTTTTAAACATTTTTTAAAGCTGGATAATTTTGTTGAATGACTTCAGACAATCTCTCCTAGGGTTGCAACCGTAGGGAGATACTGGGGTTTGATCGGGCAGCCGTTGAGGTTGTAAGGCTAGCCTTGTTACTCTGAGTCTGTATTCTTCATTTGTTTCAGTTACCTAAGTGTCTGACATAACATGCACTACTGTGTATGTGTTCCCCTGACTTTTACAGCAACACAAAAGATGCCAAGCCGTTATTGGCTCCTGCGTTAGGTGAATACCAGGATCGGTCACTCAGAGCCAGGTAAACCAGGGGGAGGCCCTGACAGGGCCAGGAAGCCTCCTGGGATATCAATTAGCCGGCAAGGTAAGATTCGGCCGCAGCCCGTGGAGCGAGGGAGCGGCCGGGCACCGCCAAAGGGCAAGGCAGACCGTCCGGGGTGCACAGCTTATCTTCTCTCACAGGTACATACCCTGGTCATTACCCTGAGATGTCTCTGATACGTTGACGGCGAGCTGGCCACTGAAGGAGTTCACTCCCATCATGCCTCCATGGGATGCAGTGTTGGCAAGGGACGGGATCTGGTTGTGGTTGCGAGGTACGCTGTAGAGGGCCTCGGCGATGTCGGCGGCCCTCTTCAGGATGATCTCCTGGAGGGGAAGTGGGGTAAGACATCGTCACGGACATGTTCCGGAGACCTTCCAGTCTAGGTCCATACATTTTTACAAGTCACTCCTTCTTGAAAGTGGTTCAGACTTGAGCAAACATTTAACGTTAAATATATATAAACATGACGCCTTATTCTTAGGTCTGTATACGCTGTGTTTCTGAAACCTGAAATTATAATCAGTAATTCTAAAGGAGAAATTTTACAAGAGAAAATAATCATGCATTCGGTTACATATAGATGGAGGCTGTGCGAAGCTTTGAGCGGCTCATTAATTGTGTGTTATCTGCATGTTAGCGGTGCCTAAACAGCTACAAATGCATGTATAGGAACGCAACTCCGTTTACCAGAGGGCCAGTGCATTTGCATGTACGAGAGTCCCCTATTTGACTTGCACCGCTCAGCGGATTTATTTAGGAATTTGCATTAGTTACGGACCCTTTTGGACCTTGTTCAAGGTCACTCTCTCATTCCAACGGCTACGTACGCACGCGTGTCTGTGTGTGAGAGGGCGTGCGGGGTGTGTGCGTGTTTTGAGTGATTAACTCCTCTCGCAGGAGCGCAGCGGGTGGAAACGAGTCTGGGAGGAAGGAGAAAGCTGTTCTCGGGGACTGGTGACACCGCACAATAGCCTGGAGGCAGCTTCGAGATACAGGAGCCAGAGCGCCGTAGAAAAATAAGGATGATAATGCTTAGAGAAAAGTGCTGATTTAATTACTGCGCGTGGACACTGAAAGGTTTTGGGGAGGAGGGGGCTGTGTGTGGGGGGAGAGTGGGGGGTGCAGGCCGGGCTTCACCTGGTTGTTGTGCGGCATGCCGTACAGAGCTTCCACAAGGTCAGCGGCCCGCTTCAGGAGAACCTCCTACAAAGGAACCAGGAAAGGAGGTGAATCAGGCAGCAGAAGGAGCATTGAGAATGCTTTGGAAAGAAATCCCCACACCTCCTCCATTGAGGCATTTTTGCCATAACAAGTTATTGCTACGGCGACCATTATCAATAAAGCCAGGGAAAGGCGCATTAGCGCCCACAGATGCGCCAGCGGACTCCAGTCGACTCGGGGCCCTGGCGCTAAATGGGGAGAGTAAGTGCTTGGCTTTTAATGGCGTCTCCTTGCGGGTTTTAAACAAACAAACACGCCGGGAGACACAGGGCGGCTGAGGCACGGCGTTCGGCTGCTAATTCCAACCACTTTAGCACCGAAGAACAATGAGTCATTTTCCATATCTTAATTAAACTGGCGGAGTCCTTAAAGACAACATCTCACCCCTAATTCATGGCCCAAATTTGCAGGAGAGTTCAATGCTTATTCCTCTTTCTTCCGAACAATAAAGTGAATTAGCTTGGGTTAATCTAGTTCTTTCATAATGACATTAAGGAATTTTTCAATTAACCTCTTTCACTCACTGTTGTAAAGGACTTCATAAATGACTTCCCATCCAGCAAATGCTGTGTGCTTGTGCCAGGGGACACAGATGCACTGAATCTGGTCTTATCCATACATGCACGCTTGTGCCCTCCTACCCCCCCCCCCAACCTTCCAGTTTTGACCACAACAAGTTTAGCTTCTTTCAAAAATCAAAACCGGCCTAAGCACCAACTTCCCTCATAGGCTCAGCTGACTTCCTTCTGGCTTGATTCATATTTACATTTTATTCCTCGATCTAAAATGAAAGTGACTCTCGAGGAACCAGTTGATGTACATCTCAGGCTACGAAATCAAGATCAGAATGAGGTTCCCTCCAGTAGTGTCGCTACAAACAGCTGGACTTAGGGGGCTGTGCCGATTGTGGGGTAAGCAGCCCATTGTAATCACATGACCCAAGCCATTTTCTGTACCATTCCCACCTCCCTTTCAGTTCCACGGTACCCCTTGAACGTTCCGTTCTGAACAGCGGGTTAGGGTGCCACTTCAACACGCCCCCACAATTGTGGTCTGTTGCCAACTTGGGTGGCAGCCTTGCAAACAATGACTTCTTAGGGAACCCCCCCCACCAACCCCAATTCCCCCACCCAGTGCCCCGATTCCCCCACACACGGCTCGACGCCTCTTCCAATCCGTACGGCGTCCTGCCTCGGACCCTTTATTTATCAAGATTAATCACTGAAGGCACCACTTCTCGAGTGTGCCATACGTTCGCAGGAACAGGATTTAATCCGCAAAGTTGCCGGATGGATGGCTCTTCAAATGGGCATTTACCTCTGAAATTGGTGTCTATGCTTGACGTTACATGCATCTAGTTTGCATACAAATAAAGAATTATACTTGTCATGAAGCAGGTACAATCTTTGAAAGACCCAGCTGTCTTAATCCTGTCTCATCAGCCTGAGTACCCCTCTCTGAGTAAGATAAAGTGCTTTTCTGGGGTGTTAATAATTACTCATAATCTCCTCTATCATATCGCAACACTTTTTACATGCCTTTCAATTTTAAGCAACGATTAAAGCAATTAAGGCCGTCACATTTACAAGACGTTTTTCATTTC
The DNA here is from genome assembly GCF_048594095.1 of Paramormyrops kingsleyae. Classification (NCBI taxonomy): domain Eukaryota; kingdom Metazoa; phylum Chordata; class Actinopteri; order Osteoglossiformes; family Mormyridae; genus Paramormyrops; species Paramormyrops kingsleyae. The sequence continues at coordinate 18,328,486 of NC_132816.1, forward strand.
CGGAAAATATTCTTTGCACTCCTTGTCCATATGGCACACCGCAGAAGGCGACATAAGGATAGTTTAAGAAAATTATGTCGCCTCTCATCCTTGATCTGTCATTTGCCGCGTGGCGTCTTAACTAATGAACCCGCCTCTGGAAGCTGCACTCAAGTGGCAGTCCGGCCGTGTTGGAGAGGCGGCGAGGAACCCCAGCCAATCGGCGGAGGGCGGCCCCGGTACGAGTTCGTTTTCGTGCCGGCGGGCACTGTTCGCTCAAGGTTGCGATTGGTTTGGGGCAGGTGGTGAGGTGTTTCCATGTACATCTTCAGGTTGCGACAATAAACGCGATCGGCTCTTTTTCATGGGGTGTCGTTGGTTAAACGGAAAACAATGGTGAAACGAGTCATGCCTGTTATGTTCTATCATTGCATTATGAGGAGGCGGGTGGGGAAAAAAGAGTTGCTAACGCCCGTGGACGGCGGAACGTTTTAAACGTGCCTGATTACTCACGGGCTCCATCATCTAGAATAGTATATATCTTCACCGTTAAAGAAGGTAACCAAGGTGATCTGGCTTCAGGTGCTAATGTCATTATGAAACTGTAAAGCAATTATTCTGTTAGTTCTTGCCTGGGGGCGTGAATACATTGAGGATTGAGGAACCAATAGATCTACCTACTTCAGAAAGCAGGGGGAAAGAAGATGAATTTTAATGCATGGGTAATTGCTTGACATGAATGCATTTCTAATAAATTTCCCTGTGTATTAGATGGAAAAGGAAGCGAGATACATCGGTGTTTTCCGCGTGAGACGGAACTTGAAGGAAAAAAAAGCGAGAATTATATGCAATTTAAATTCTACTTTTTAATGATGTCAGGTTTATATTAATTTGTATAAACCATTCAGCTGCTCCTGCATATTTTTTTCTGTTCTCCTGACTGTATGGAGCAGAGAGGAGATCATACTGTTTTTAAGGTGAGTCTTGCGTTCACTCTGGGAGTTTGTATAACGTGTTTATTTGGCTCCCGTAGGATCTGTCGGTAATTCTTTGACGTTGTCTGAAATGAGGAGGTAAGCTTCAATCCGATGTCCCCCCCCCCCAAACCAGCGACGTTATTAGTGTACATCCAATGCAATCGGCACCCGCCACATCGGTTTTCTGTCACACCACAATTACCCATCAAAACCGCACACATTACGGATCCTTGGGAAACGTAGGAAGAAGGGAATGTGGAAAAAAAACGTGGCGAAAATCAATATTGCCGTAATATCAACTGGGGGGGGGTGAAGTCAGGGAGGGAGGGAGGAGCATATAAAGAAAGACTTCTGGCTTGGCTTCACCTGCTGCCGCCACCTCCCCCCCCACACACACCCCATATTTCAGACTCTTCTCTTCTCATTCGGATGTATGTAGGGGTCAATTGCTGTTTCACTGCAAACAGGCGCTGACCCCTCAGCACCGGCCCCGAGACAGCTGGCTTAACGATGATGAATCGCGCGGGGCTTTCATTTACATGCCGCTGAACTCCACATTTGGGTCCATTAGGAGCAAAATCAAATATTTATGTTGTTTATTGAAACCGCTAGATCCCATCTCTTTGCAGCGTCGCTCCTGGCGAAGCCGCCATGCCGTTATCGGGCTTTTTCTGGGGATAAAAAAAAATAGCGGTAAATAGGTACGGGTCTTCCCTTTTACCCTAACTGACGGGTATTTGTTTGTGGGGGGGGTAGGCGGGAGGAGGAGAAATGGTTTTCTAAAGCGCCATTTTGCCAGGGTCTGCTTCGGATTTCTTCCTGTGACTAATGGCGCGCATTAGCGGATTTTCGTAGGACGTGCGCGGAGAGGTGTTCCGCTGCCGCCGCACCTTTTCATGGGTTATACAGATAGTTTAAGGCATTTATTGGAACAAGATTTTCCGTCCAGATATTGGTCTCCGCTGAGACAAAAAAGAAAAAAGAACCAAGAGTAATTGAAACGCATCATGTACCGAGTGCTAACTGTGTTTCCGGAGATTTCCAAGCTCAGGCCCATCCCCCCCCCCCACCCCCCCGAAGCGTGCCTGAACTGGCGCAGTTACCGTTTTTATAAATTATACGGCGGGAGTTAATGACATCTCCAGCCCACACGCTGTGCTTTAATGGGTATTTGTAGTATTTGTATTATTAAACCACCGAGGTGGTCAACACTCACCGAGCACCCCAGAACATTCCATAAACTAATCAGTCATAATATCGCCCAGGCCACACCCCCTTCTCCACACGCCTCTGATGCAAAATTAGCGGGTTTTCTATTATCGGGGGCAGAGTCATCGATTGCATGAAAGGAGGATGAAAATATTGAATCAAAGATTGCTCAAGAAAGAAAAAAAATTCAAAGCCCAGCATATCTTTCATGTAGCACATCAAAACGCTGTTGCTGTGATATTTGTCGCCCGCGTGGGAGCTGTAGGCGAACTGAATCTTTGTGGAATTCAAATGAAAAGGGACCCCGCAGATATGAACGTGTGGTCTTCATTTATTAACCCAATAAGACAAGGACTTATAACAAAAGCTTTGTAAACAAAAGATTAAACTGGATCTAGCTTTAGAAAATGAAAGGAAAACAAGGACGGAATAATCACAGATCAAAGTGGGTCTGCTTAGATTACAATCACTACAGGCTACTGAAGTGGAAAATGTTTAATTGAACTATTTCTCCGCACAGAAAGTTTGTGCTTTTCGCCCAGAATCCCAAACAATCCCTGCTTGGCCTAGCCATGTTTGTGCGGCTCTATCTGTGTGTGCGTGCGTGAGTGTGTGTTTGTACCTGTCAGCTGTTATCCTCTCCAGTGCAATTTTCCCCAAGTGATCGAATCATGGTGATTTGCCAAGGGAGATTGCTTCAGTAACTCATCTCGTCCCCGAATTGCACAGGGCGTTACATTTCTGTGAATAAACGGACCAGGCGTCCCCTCTCTGGCTATGGATACTGACCTTCGGTAACCTCTCTGGATCCCCTGGATGTCTTGGGATGACCTTCTGCAACCTCTGGAATCCATAATCGATGGTTGGTTCATTCAAAGCTAAACCAAAGACAGACAACAGTGTGTTAGAGTACAAAGCTACAAACAGCTACACTTCTGAAGACAACATTGTGATGTCCATAATGAGTGTAGTTAAGTGGGTTTACAAACAGGAGACAAACATGAAAAACACCTTTGTCCAGCCCAAATCATCTTCAGTTATATGTCAGACAGTATTGCATAAGGTAGTTGTCGTACCTTACCCAATAGTTGATATATATTCTATGAACGAGCTGGGTCAGCATTATGGCGAAGACCAGCCTGCATGACCAGTAACTGGTGCAGCCAGCCCACACAGCTCTTGGCACGGTCCTCGGGATTTACGGCATATGTCCGGCTAGTGCTACTCTCAGATTTACCCCTACAGCTTTGTCCTCCCCGGTTCCATGTTTCCTGAACTCAATCTGGAGGATCACATCTTGTGAGGCTCTAATATTCCTTTAATGGCTGACCGCAAAACCAACACCCGTTACTACCCATGCTGACGCCACAAGACTCCAGCCTTGAGACGTCGCAGGCCACAAACAGTAATTAATGTTACCCCTAAGCTCGATACCCCCGGCAACCCTCAGAATAGCTATTTTACACTGAAATGCAGCCCGTAAATGAGACCACAGCCACTCCCCGCGCAGCAGGTCGGCCCCGATGTCCAGTGAGCTCCGTGGCAAGTCGGAGAGCTTTGTGACGACACGGGTCGGCACAGAGAAAGGGAGTCTCTATTAGAAAGTATTACGTATGGAAGTAGGTATCGTTCCAAGAGTTTTGAGATCCAGGGATTGCAGCAACACATAAATGGATTGAATATTCTTACACTAACAGGAAATGCCCCTGTCTATTCAATACTTAGCCTGAAATTCGAGGCCATTGCTTGTTACTCGGCATGAGATTTCACCCAACAGAGGATGGCAGGCGTCAAGGCGGGATTGAAGGAAGACAAAAACGCACAGCAGCAAATGGAGGAGACGCTCCAGAAACTAACAGGCTGACCTTAAACCCAAGTGGTGTGGTGTGATCGACTGGCGGCTGGACTGGCCTCACCACAGTGAGAGCGCGACGGCTATGATATGATATGACATCCTGTCGTGTGTCCAGGAAGACAAAAGGTCCATGCAGGAATGGGGAGCAAGACATTTCCTTGTTAATAAAGCATCGACCCGACTTATCGATCTCATGACTATGCTGTTCTTGTCCGAGAATCCTTGGCCCCTCACCGCAGAGACCCCTCCACCTCCTCTTTTTCACTCCTTTTCATTCCGATCCCTACCGCACTCCTAGCCAACGGCAGACCTGGGACGGGACGGGATGAGAGGGATGCTGCCAAATTTCAGAGGTAAATTCCCAACGTGTAAATCTACCCCATCGTCAGGACATTCATCACTGGGGGGCTGTCAGTGTCGCCTTTAGGGGCAATTTGTCACGGCTTGGGTGCGGGACCGGGCAGGGGGTTGGGAGGGTATGAAGAGGGAAGGAAGGGCGGGGTTATATGAGCGGGAGATACGGCCAATCCGGTGCGGGCCTTGCTCTGAGAGGGATTATGGGAAAGAATTACACCCCCTGATTACAGAGCGCCTCTGTGTCGCAGACCAGGCGCCCCGACGTGTTGCTGTCTCATCTATTACCGCCGGGCGGATCATTAAAAGTATTGGGCTGCTAATGAATTTCGCCTGATGAAACCCAGGCTCGAGTGAGATACCGGCTCATCGGCTATTGATTTCATGCAAATGCTCCACCGAGGTCCTAGAACTCTTCATTAGCGCTTTACGTGCTCCACACTTCTGATAGGATGGCTTTCATCTCACGATAAGGTCAAAATGCACAAGTAAAGTTGCAGCTTATAGGTAGAAATGTGTTCCCTTTTCAAAATAATTGAATCATTCACGTGTCTGACACAGAAAGGACATGGCTTCTTTCTGCCTTTTTTTCTTTATTTCTAGATTTGAAACTGATTTCTAGTGACAATGGGAGTCTACGACATGAAGTTTTGAAGCGGCTGCCCCCCCCCCCGCCTCCCGCCCCCCTGTCTGCAGGGCGGGACCCCTCCCCCTGGGCTGTATGCCACTTGTAATGTGGTCCCACCGACACGGAAATCATGGGAGGATTCGCGTCCAAGAATCACAATAGAAATGGCCCCCTCTTTGTGTTAAGAGAAGCAGTGACAGGTGTTCAAAAGAAATGGAGGGGGGGGGACGTCTCTAGTCATATCATGGGGGTGCGGGCGGGAGGGGTCGGGGGTGATGTAACTCCACTTTACCCTCATCCCACCCCTCTCAAGCACCAGCTGGGCCGTATGCATAACAGATTGACTAATAACAGACTAAATCCACCTTGAGTCCCATCCACCCCCCCACTCCCCCCTTCAAACTTTAAGCCACCGTGGCCCTGGGAGCACCGAGTGACACAAGATACATCACCCCCCCCTCCCCTAATACTACCCCCCCTCCCCCCCACCGACAAAAGCAAGGCTGGTAAGGCTCCTTCTCTAGCAGCGGGTCTCACTGACAGTGGGGAAACATTAGACCCATAAATCCCTCCCCTTGTCGGGGCCAGAAGTCTGGCCCTCGCCGGGGCCCAGGCGCGGGCCCCCGTTCCGCCGTTAGGCTGTCCCCCGCACTCCGCCAATCAATACCACTTTCCTGTTTTAGAACTGGGTAATTATGAGGTGGAGAGATTGTCCGACCTTTGACCCGCACTGCATTACTTTGCTGATATTAAGATAAATTGCCTGATTTTGGGTAAACATATGCTGCAATTCAAACTGTCAGCACCGGTTTGCTCAGGGATAATTTGTATTGATCTACCCAGCTTCTTCCCAATTTTGCTTACTGACCTCACGGATAATTAGAGAGGGAAACATCGTGCGGCAGCCTAAGCTACGGCGGACCGAGCGGCACCCCTGGAGGTGACTCCTGGCCGAGAACAATGAGACCGATCTCTGCTGCTTCTTAGTCACACTAGTTACGTTATGCTCTCCAGCTGCTTCCTGGACTAACCTTAGCTCATGCCCCACAACGTGATTCTGTGTTTATGAATCAAATTTATTCGATCTCTCAGCGAGCACTACAATGCATTATTTTATGCGTAGCGAAAGTCAACCCTTAATTGTCCAGCCCGGTTTTGTTTTGACTTAAACGGTTTATAAAGTGAGCCACGCATCAGCCCTGAAGCTTATATATTTAGAAATCAGTCTCCTTTGTGGTTCTTTTATGGACAGAAAGACTGATTACCCTCAATTATTTTTTTTAACATGCCTCATTTGTAAGCGGGGTTTAGCTTAATCAACGTAATATGATCGGAAGACCATTTGTTTCTGCCATAATGCACCATAATCGCGTCGCGGCTCCAGGCACAGGAATGGCTGGGCAATTCTGACCCACGCAAAATAAGGAACCTGATGGGAAAATCAGTGGAAAACTTCAACATTCCGCTGACCCACAAGAATGACTGGCCACCGGTCCTTCACTTAAAAACGGCACTCAGTACCTAACGCTGATTATGATTAGAATATTTTCAGTTCAGGCTGGTTTTGATGCCTCAGATCTTCGAAGACTAGCCCCCGCCGTCTGTCCCTGGTGGTCTTTACCCCCATGCACCATTCATCTGGAGCACGTGACCTGGGAAAGGGGGGTGCAGTCTAATAGCTAGGGTGGTGCCCCAGGCTTCAGGGTTCAGCTGACCTTCCTACCCCCGCAGACACGCAGTCAGTAATGACCGATCCCAGATCACATTCCGATAACCTAACTCACGTCATCAACAGTTCCCTTTTCCCCCCAAATCTACTGCGTTGCTCAGAAAAGGTTCCAGGGAGCGTTTCCGCAAAGAAATGGTGCTCTTCTTTTTTTTTCTTCACTTAAAAATAAAATAAACAAACACCAAAAACAACATTCAAACGTAAATACTACTGAGTAATCAGTCCTCGTTACACTTCCTCAAAACACGATTTACCCAAAATACCGGGCATTCCTACCCCCTTGCTCCATTATTGGTTATTATGATAACTTTCTATCTTACTCAGAGATAGCTAGCTATATTGCCGCTAGCTAGCTATTACTTTGTCTAATTACGTCTAACTGCCGAAAGCTTATCTACACTGCGGAGGGTCCACCCCCAAACCAACAGATTAGGAGTTGCGGAAACACTGCCCTCCAAAAAAAAAAAAAGGATTTTCTGTGCGACAAAGTCTGGTTGAGTCTATATTTCTTCTTCCCCCATAGGTGGAGTGCAACTGAGGTCCCCAGGGGCGGGGGGGAAAAAAGGCCATCTTTCGAGAAGGCGACACGAAGCATCAACATCCAAGGCCAAATGGCAAATGTTTTGGTCTTTGCCTCTGTGCCTCCATGAAGCACTGTCTGAGAACAGAAAACATGAAGGGAAATGTCTTTTAACACTGGTAGACCATTGTTTCCCTCAAAGATTCTGCAGAGGCTGGTTCAATTTAGTGTGCTTTTTTCCCTCCCAAATGAAAATAAGCTAACTGCCATAATAAAAACAGGAAACGATTCATTTACTCCTAACCAGCTGCTGGTTTTAGCCATAAACGAGGTCTATTTTCATTTAAATAATGATCATCTTCCTGCAACTTTCCATCCATGCCTTCGTAATAACTTTGTTAGCTCTCCTCCCTGAAAACAGACCACCGTTATAATTGCAATTTCTTTAAGTAGCGCAGAAATTTAATCCGTGCCAACCGGCGAGGCATTTGTTATTGTCAGGCTGAGACATAATCCACTCTGTGCTCATGCAGAGGAAACGGCACCGTTCGTTGGGGAAGGCATAGCCACGGACCAGCATTGTCCCCCGGAAAATGGAGCTGAGGATCACTGGGGGGAAGGAAAACCAGGCGCTTGTAATGTGCAGAAATTAAATAAAGTAAAATTAAATTGCTCAATACAGAGGCATTCCTCTAGAGGGTGTTAGTGATTTCAGTGACAAAGTGCTATTTGCTGACAAGTAGTTTACACATTAACCAGCTGAATCCGAGGGGGGAAATGCCAATAGCAATTATATCACACCAAAGTTATTAAATGTCCCACTGAAAAGTAACTAGGTGAACCTGACCAGGTGATAAAGACTGCGGGGGAAAAGATGGGGGGAAAAAGAGATCGCACAGCCTAGCGTGAGAACTTCCTGCTGTTCTGCCAGACAACTTTCCATCGGGGGTGAAAACGCGCCAGAGATAGCTAAACGGAGGCGCCGAGGCTACAGGTGGGGGGCGGCACTGATGGGGTCCGTTTAGGTCTGCGTGGCGAAATCAGTAAATGCACGGGAGGTGCTTTCGCCTGCAAGCAGTGCCGCTGCCGTCGGCCTGGGCCACCCCATGATCTCGCCGTCGTCATGGATACAGCAGTAGCCTCTTCATTTTATTTATCAAATAAATAAATAAGTAAATAAAAAGTCATTTCTTCTCTGAGCAATTCAGATGCTCCCGGAAATTAAAATTTCAAAGATCTGCAGCTCACAAAAAAAAAAAAAAAAACGACAGAAAAAAAATCAATTGGTCGAGATCAATGCTCATAGAAATTTCATGAACTTTGAACCAATACAGGCCTGAAGACTGGGGGGGGGGGTGGCTGGGAATCCAGGCAGCAATTGTTCCTCCAACAGATAAAATGTTGCCAACAGCCATAAAAAAAGAAGGTCTGGACAACTACGCGAGCGGGCCCCCACTTTCAAATTTCTCCTACCCCCTGATAGAAATTTATATTTCCAGCCTGTGTAACAAGTGTCCCCCCCCCCACATCCTATCGAGTCTATTGTGCCTCCTGATTCGTGCATGCCCCCTCGTCTTCATGTGCCGAGCGCCGACGGGAATCAGATCGAACCCGGTTCCCCTTCACAGCCGACAGCAGGTGCGAATTAATATTGTAAAATGAAGATCAGTACATGGGCTTGGCAAAAATCGATGGCGGCTAAATTATCGCCGTGCTTTTCCTGCTCATTCGAGATGAGTTGTGTTTTCCTCTCGGAGTCAATACATTGCAGCTTTTCTCATTAATTTCCCAATAAATTTGGCGCCGGATTTCAATCACCGGGGGGCGCTGGCGGGGCAGGGCACGCGGGCAGCCCGGCAAGGTGTGCGGGCACGGCGCCGGTGAGGGCCACCTGACCACCTCATCTATCAAGAGGCAAGTCTTGGTTGTTGAAGCGAGACTAATGTCCCTGACTTAGTAAGGGCAACCTATTTAAAGTGACGATAAAGAGAGATCCAAAATAAGAAAGAAAGGAGGCAATTATATCCAAATCTGTCCGCTGTGCCCTCTTCAGAGCTCAGCTTCTCTGTCGCTTTCTTTTTTCTTTTCTTTTTTTCCAGAACGTGCTATAAAAAGCATGGGAGGGTGAGCACATCAGAGACGCGCGCTCAATTCCAGCCACTTGCTTCAATTACAGGCTCAGATTTCACAGGTCACTTAATAAATTACATGTCATCAAAAAAAAGAGAGAGAGACACGCGATTCCCCCTCAAAGCGTGGAGAGCGTTGCGTAAACTGCGCAGCTAATTGGAGAGCCGCCGGAACCGTCTATTCGGGGTCCCCACAACGCCACCCCCCGAGCTTTTGCGATGCGCATGCTTTCCAGTCGAGGGGCTCCTCGACGGGGCCCTGCTAGGCACGGGAGGGGGTCTGGGACAGGCGATGGAAGCTCTAATGCAGAGGCTAATGTGACGCGAGACAGATCGTGGCCTGTTCCGTGGAAAAAGCGGAAGAAACAAGTCTCGTTGACCTCTGCTGCATGGCATTGAAACAACTCTGTTTACCAACTTCCCAGAATGCCTTTGATTGCCAGGCTTTTGTCGCCATCGCACCCAGCCCCAAGGTGGGTGGGTTAGCTGGGGGGGGAGGAAACGCTATATCAGATAGATGGAGATCAGAGACTACAAAGCGCCTCTGGGCGGGTGTGGTGCTGTGCTGGAGGCCTGATGGACAGATTGTGCACTGCGGAGCACTTGCATCCTCTGATGGAGTTTGATACAGCAGTTAAACGTTGCATGCATTTCTGCAACACTGCCCAAGCTCCAACTCAGCCCCTCCCCACTACCCCGCTAATTTTTGTTTCCCAAAAATTGTAGGGGGTGCAACATGTACCAACATCACCCATAGTTTCTCAGCTCAGTTACATTAATCCTGTGTTGTTCTTTGTTTAGCTAGCAAAATGTTTACTAGAAAAACGAAACATAAAAATAAACTAAATCAAAGAGCTTGGAAAGGCCATGAGAACTTAAACTCTTTCCATACCCCAAATTAGTTTTTGTTATGTCCTGTGTTAATCACAAGTAACTAATCTGAAATAATATTAAAGATGGTTGCTAAGTGTTAGCGTTCCATTAGCTATGTTCTGATATGTATTAGCTTTTTAGCTACCGTTTGCTATCTGCTAATATGTGCTAGCCTTCAGTTTGCTATCTGCTAATATGTGCTAGCTTCCCATGGTGACACTTTACTGTGCCCAGATATTTGACACTTGTGACTTGGGGCTTCATCACGTGAAGCTGGAATGACCCCTTCGTCCTTCGGCCGATGACGAATGGGCCACCTCTGCAGCTCCGCGTTTCGTCAGTTTTGGCGCAACGGCATCAATACCTTCACCTTGACGGGGGGGGGGGGGGAGGATACTTTGTGATTTATCTATCGAGTCGTCAAGTCACCCGGCTCCGCCGAACGACGCCCGAGTGGCGAGGGGGGGCAGCCAGCCAGCATTGGCCCGAGTCCTTCGGAGGGATCGGTCGCCGAGCCGGGGCAATGACAGACAAATGGGTCTTGTTAGAGAAAGCCCAAAAAAAAAAACCCGACTTGTACTAATAACAGAGAGGCCAGTGCCGGTCACCAAGGGTCTGAAGACGAAGCACCCTGTCATGGCACAGGTTGGGAAATTAGCAAATAATGTACCTCCTCCCTGATAGATGTGTGAGGGCTCCCCCTCACCAATCATTTTTTAACATTTTGATACATGTCCACGGTCCCGCTGGAGGAAACGAAAAGTTTACCGGCCCTCAGTTTTCCCGTGATGAATGGCGCCGGGTGAGTGTACAATCTCCGTATGAAGTATAGTTCATTTTAAGCAATTCCGGTAAATGGGTGTCACTGATTAGGACGAATAGTCCTAGCGGAAAGACAGTGCCACTGGTGTGTCTTATTTCTTCTAGCCTCCAGTGAGGCGTAAAAGGTTAGTCTGTCAGGAGCAGTGCCTAAATAGAAGGCAATGGCTTTGATACTATTAGATTTGAGCGCCAGGGTTTATTTATGAAACCTGTCATTGTTCGAAAGGCGCTCCGGCAAGACGCGGCGGGCGGCCGTACCGAACGGTTGTTCGTGTGGTGGCTTAGCGGGACACGTTGCTGCTGCCGTCCTCCAGGGTCGGGGCTTTGAATCCCTCTGCGTGTGCAGTTTGCGTGTTCTCTCCGTGAAACGTGTGACTGCGTGAGTCCCCTGCTATGGCATCTCTCCCAGGGTGTCTGCCGCCCTGGGCCCTATGCTCGTGCGGATAGACTCCAGATCCTCAACGGGACAAGCAGTTATAGATCGATGGACGGATAGATGGAAGTTCACGTGAACCTTACACTCTTGACATGTACCTGATTTCTCTGCATGTTTTACATTTATATATTTTAATAGGACTCTAACAAACATGTGCAACCAAAGAGCTGCAACAACTCAGTGTTTCCGAAGATGGCAGCTAACATCCCGAAACAAGGCAGTAATGGGTGGGCAGGGGGGGGCTGAGCTCTATAAACCTGTTCGATCAGTTGTAGAGGACTCCTCCGGGCGGGGGCCGTATCGACGGGGGGAGGGACGCGCCTTTGATTCTCTTCAAATGCCACTGACAACTTGTCCCCCTCCCTCCCCCCCCCCCCCCAACAAGCGGGCCTGATCAATGGGTTACCAATACAGGTATCTGACGGTACACAAACCCCAAGAAAAGGTGTTCTGGAACAAACAAGGTTAAAGTTAAAAATAAACAAGTACGAGAATGCCCAGGGCTTCAAGAGGAGAGAAGCAACGGGTGATGGAACGAAAGTAGAGCAGAGTGGCAGGGTGATTCAGCACTGCCATGAAGACATGGACCGGCTGACAGCACGTGTTACAGCTTGTATCATCTGAAAACGAGGGAAGCATTACCTAAACGTTCTCCAAACGTGCCCGTCTGTGGCTTTCTGTTTGCGTAACCCCTCTCGAAGGTGGCGTTCCCCCTCTCAGAGCTTTTATTTTTCTCTATGTTACGTACACTAATTTAAGACTGAACTTCTAAACGCAACTCTTGACCCAGTAAAAACACTGCGGGCTGTTAATATACGCGAGCGCCAATTAGGCTGCCTCCTCCACTGCAGCACGGCTAATTTGTTTAAAGAGAGCTGACCTCCGAGACAGCCGGTTTGCGTTGGCCATGACAGAATAGAGCTATCGACTCCGGACTGTGCGGAGACGCCATTGATGGAATCGCGAGTGAATGAACACAAAAGACTTTTAAAGCACTTCAGCGCCATGACACCTTCGCTCAAAGGGGAAAAGAAGTGTTGCCTTTTTTTTCCCCTGTAGGTAGGAGCTTGCCAAGCAAGGGCAACTGAACGGCGAAAGGCAGACAATATCGTAGCCTGGGAGACAGCTGGGCCAGTGCCAAAGTGACTGGTCCAATCCGTTTTGTTCCTAGTATTTAAAATGTGTTTGTATTTAATCAATTGCCCTTTTCAAATTCAACATGGACCAGTGCTAGATGAGTAACAGCTCTGTACGATCGCTCACACTGAATGTGTACCCTGGTGCAGGGGTGGGGGGAGTGGGTATTTTCTGTACACATCCAACGAAATCACTAGATACTGGGATGCCGCCATCGTTGTGCGCCGTGTGGTCACCCTTGTCAGACAGACATCCTTGCATGGCTGAGGTGTACAGTCTATCTGGCTATATGACATACTGATACTGACTCTCGGTAATTAACGAAAATTTTTGTTAAATGCCCCAAAAAGGCGATTTGAAACAAGGCTCGGGGTGACGGAGCGACTGGGTGACCGAGAGGTCGACGCAAACGGCTCTAAATGAGCTGTGTGAGATTGAATGCTGGGAAACCAAGCCTCCACATTGCTATGGTGGAGCGGACGGTCGCTGGAATGCATTCAGTCCGTGCAAATTACTCGCTGCAAACAAAACTACAGAGACCCTTTTTCAAACTTTTCAAGTTGAAAGAGGCTGTTTATGAGCTAATTACAACTGTAAAATGTGCAATTTGTTTCAATCAATGGAACTTATAAGAGTTTAGAGCCCATTACAATATTTCATCTTTATGACTCCTTAGAATTATTTAATTATTTCAAAGCTTTTATTTAAAAAAATAATAATAATAATAAACCTGGTTTAAATGAAGGATAAGGAAAAAACATACGTACCTCTGAGCATTGGTCAAAGTAATTAGAATAATTTCGACTGCAGCCAGGACATAATTAATATAGCTACTTATCATTTAGACGTGCATAAATATAAACAACAAAATTAGCTGTTAATTTAATTCTAAATGTCCAGCCTCTTTTGCACGCAGAGTCGTACCCTCTACGAGACAATTTACTGTTAGCCGGCAATTACACGTAGCGGCTCTTAATTCCACTCCCGAGCGTTAGCCGCTTGCGGATGGATCACTTTCTCTAATTTGACCTTACAGTGGGGGGGGGGGGGGGGGGGGCATGGCTCTGGGAATAAGCAGCACTAGAGGACGCCAGACGTGTCGTGTGTGTGTGTGTGTGACTCATTCTTTTAATTCGCCGGTGCTAATCAAGTGTGCAGTCCCAAAAATCTCCCAGGGAACATTATCTTTGTGATGGTTGGAGGGAGCAAGGAGAGGGCAGGACAGGTACAACAACAGCAACAAAAACGGCGGAGCGTTACGGCCCTGCGAGAATTCCCGCCGCAAGTGACCAAGAGGTCCGTTATTTGTCGTACGGCTGCGCATGAGTTGCTGCATCCTGCACGTAAATGTTCCTGCTCCGCATGTTGCGCTCCACCCTTTTTTTCGTTACCCTTCAGCCTTTTTGCCCCTTTGCCATTTGGAGTGAGGTGGGGGGCAGAGGGGCCAGACTGTGACCATGGTGGGGGCCGTGATAGGAAACAGCTGCCCAGGGTCGGTCTGAAGCCCAGTACCTCTTTCCCAGTCCCACAAAGTTTTTGTGCCCCGAGTCCGGGTTCAGGCCACGGGTTCAGTTTTCAAGGAGCGAAAGTAATTCCTGATGATTATCTCACTGTCCTCCTCAATTTCAGATTAGACAGAAGCTTCCAGGTCAGACAGGCTTTGACCCCCCCCCAGCCCCCCACGTCTCCTGACGACAGATAAGGCTCCACATCCTTCTGTCGCGCTCTCTGTTCACATGAGTGGATTACAACGGTACAGCTGGTGAATATCACATGCAAACACACATACATGCACACACACACATACATACATAAGCATATGCATCTGTGCTCGGATAGTGCTAATATCCTCTTGTCCTTAAGTGAGGAGCCCAGGATCCATCAAAAACACACAAATGCACAAACATACACAAGAATAAAGATATTTTTATGGACAGCAGGGTGGATTGTGGGAGTAGTCACATGACCTCCTGTAATGGCTAGAGATTAACAGGACGTGGCAGAAGCACCCACTCCACCCCCACCCCTTTGAGAATGGGGGTCTGAGGGGGGGATAGAGTTTCAGAGACTCGCCCCCCCCTTCCTAACCTCTCGGCGGCGAGACTCTCACACATTCTCCATCCCTGAGAGAGGGGGCCACGTCGTTCCAGCCAGGTGGGCCGCTTGCCCCATGTGGTAATAGCACTTAGCAGACCATGAAGATAGTGCAGAAGATGGGTGGAAAGAACCGAGTGGGTGGGTGGGGGAAGGGGGATTGAGAGTGCCCTTACCGGTGTAGACGAATCGACCGGGGGCTCCTTTGCAGAACTGCTTGGACTTGTAGGAGAGGGTGACTTCCACCACACCGGGGATGTGTCTGGGAGGGGTCTGTACTCGGATGGCGTGGGGAGTTATCAGCTGCAAGAATCAGACCATCAGTGAGGAGGGGGGAGTCAGCCCCCTCAACAACACCGGAGCCTGCCGGTTCAACCTAATTACCCGAATGCATCTAAATCAGGGCCGCAGTCTAACGAGTCTCCCTCGGTGTGGTCTGGCTTAGTATCCTGCAGTTTTTAGGGAAAATGTCTGCAATTTATCCTTGGCTTTCGATTTTTTGCAGGAAAGGCCAGAGGGCATCGTTCACACAAAAATTGCCTCCATATGTCTCTCCGTGCTGTTTTTTTTTCTCCCCCTCCTCGTAATATTTCAGCGCTAATTGTTCGATTGTATTGCGGGACCTCCTGGTCCTAGCTCAGGACCAGATGCTAAGGTAACCCTCGGGTTCGCCCGTCTAACCGGATCTGTTTCTTATTCACCAGTGTGAGCCGGGCATCATACCTCACTCCAGACGAGCATCGTCCCGAACACGACTTGCAGGCCGTCAAAGAAGTTGTCGCCGATGATGATGACCGTGGCTCCGCCCGTGGTCCATCCTTCGCTGGGGCTGATGGCTTTTATGCAGGGGGTAGCTGCTTATACAAGGCAGAAAAAGGGGGAACTTAGGACCCAGATTTCCTCAACCCCCCCCCCACCCAGTGACAAACCATGCAAAGAACAATAAAAGCATGAATGATTGTTCCGCCAGGCATGAAGAAGACACAAACATACATCAGCGGACAGCGTGTAGTTAAGGTGGAACGTTAAACGCTCCGCACCGTGAGGTCCGAGTGGCGGCGGCGCGAGAAAAATGGCCCCGTGCCGCAAATTGTGTGTCGGGGCAAATATGGCGATTACAAATGATTAAGCGGCACATGCGTGTGGCATGTCCATTTATCTGCACCGCTTTCCCAACCGAGGCAGAGTCAATCAAAGGGCCGTTGAGGGAACAGACAGAGTGGGATTGGCTGAGTCCGACGAACGGGTATTTGGGTTTGGTGATTTTTTAAATTCTATTTATTTTTTTGGTCCCCTCACACTCTGCAACAACTTCTGCACCTTGACTGACGTGATTTCTGTGTCAGAGGACCGGTAGGGACCAGCAGGCGACCCGCCGAGGACCGGTGAGTCCCATCTGAACCGGCCCTAGTCCCCGCTTTGATACAGCCCGTTACACAAAGCACACACCCCCGCTGTCGTGGCTCCGATCCTCACTGCACTCCACATTTCAGAGGGGGGGGGGTGGGCTCGTTTGTTGATGTTGACCCAGGAAAGCCATGTGGAGCTTGCTTTCAGATGAGACATCACAGCCTACTAAATAATTTAGATGCATGCGTTTCTCTATCTTTAAAGGCTTTTAGCGTAATTGAGATAATTCCACTAAATGTATCTTTGGATCAGTTCACTCTGCACTGATTTTTTCTGACTCCTCTTTAATATACAATTTCGCTCCATTTCACAACTTTGATTGTCCAGTAATGTCTGCGATGAAACGCAGGCAGAGGACAAAACAACACAAATTGCTAAATCGTTACTGACACCAAACATCAGTAAGAATATAATATTAGAAAGCTTTATTTAACAGGTGGTAAAATTGGGAAATATCGTTAACGATACAGATGTTCCTTTGGCAAAGCACTATAACGAAATTCTGGGTGAAATCCTTCAGTTCCCTGCCCATCCATCACAGGAACCAAGTTCTCGCTAATAATCGCTATTAGCTATTGTTGTGTAGAACACATCAGACAAGCGGACCTCCTTTGTTTGCTGTAATGTTGGACTAGTGGAGGTTATATTTGTTCATTCCGCTCCCAGCACCCCCCGCCCACGAACCCCCTACTCAATCCCCCCCCCCAACCCACACCTCTGAGGCCCCGAACACAAACACCGGGAGCCTGGCCTTAGCTAGTGCTGTTGACTTCATGCTAATAAGTTAATACAAATTTTCATTTCTAAGGCTTGCGAGTGACATTTGCTTTTCTTAATTGCAGGCAGCGCATTTGAAAAGGATCAACTCTCTAAAGACAGACATGTCTCCTCAAAGGGGGTGACCTTCATCAGCCCTGCCAATTATAGCAAATAATTCACCAAAAATTACAGTAAACAAATTTACTTTGTGTAGGTGAGAGGAAATGTGTGTTTGGGAGAGGGGTCTGTTTGAGGGGGGTTGTTGGGGCACAGTGGGGGGAGTGGCTGACAGCTGGGGCAAGAGCCTGCTGCAGGTTGCCTCGGAATTTACACCACCTTCCACGGAAGCGGCTCCCCCCATAGGGCAAGTCCTCCGGTGACTCGAGCCGTCTCCCTTCTGCCTGAAATTTGCATACATCTCCATGCGTACGTGGGTGTGGGGGGGGGGGAGAGACATGTGTTCAACGGGGAACCGTGGCCAACCGAATTACGCGGCCAGGGGGGCTGGTGTTGTGACGTACGTGCACAGTGCTCCTGAGCAGCTGATGGAAGAGGGATGGGCAGACAGAGACGACAGGCGGGGGAAAGCCCCGGAGGAGGCGGCCGCCTCGTTTCGGTAAGGGGATGCAAAAGGAGTAGAAAACAAATCATGTGGCTCTTTCTGTTTAGATTAACATGCTGAGATGTATGGAGGGTCTATGGAGTGCAAACGAAACGCATAGTGTTAGCTTACGACAAATATGCAAATTTAACGATCATTTTAACAATAAGTTGTCTTGGGTCACCGATCTTGGTCCCTGAATTAGAATCGCACACATTATCTGACCCACTCGTGTTTTTTTTTGTTTTGTTTTTTGTTTTTTTTTACGATTCAGAGCCCATTACTATGCTGGAGATCTGGTCCATGTAGGTGCCGTCCGTCACGGCGTGGCAAATCCGTGGCTTTGTCTGGCCAACCTTTTGTGCTGCGGATGGACGCCGTTAAAGTGGCCGGGGGATGCCGGCGGACTTTTAAGCACCCTTCGCCCCCCAACCTCTGCTACAGGGCCACCCCTGTGTATTATTTACGTCGGCAGAGCGCGGTCGCACGCAATAACCAGTGCTGGGCGCTAGTGGCCCTCCAGTCCGCCGACAACAGCTCAGCACTCAAACAGGTCTCATCTTGCCTGGCTGAAGTCTCCTTTGTTCTGCCTGCTAAAATGTCTTGTAATTGTGCTCGGGGACGGCCAGATGGCTGCCGATGCTTCAGCTGACGGGATTATACCTTCTACCTCTCCTAGAGCCATCTGTTCCCTTTAACTGGCTAAACCCCTGCAGCCTGCATTCAGTTGTCTTTATTGCATGAACCTAACAGCATTACAGACACTTGGCATGCAAATGGGCCCAGCGCTGTGAGCGCTTCCACACAGGGCTGCGTAGCGGCGAGTGCTCACGCACGGGGTGAGGCCGGGGTCGTCCGTGAACCATGTGTGTGTGCGTGTGGTTATCTCTCATACCAATTGCGTGTCTCTGTGTGTTTTATTTATAGGCAGTTCCGCATGCATTTGTGTATAAGCGTTGCCGGCCGTGTGTGTAAGCGGGCTTCATGCGCGTTTCGTTACACATGTGCGATTCCGCGTCGGGTTTGCGGGAGCGAGTCGCGCCACTTCTGCGCCCCGCCCGTGTCTCCGTGTGTATCTCTGTGCTCGGGTCCACCCGTGGTGGGGTTTGCAGGACACTCGGACAGCGCAAAGGCTACCAGCTACCGTGCCATCAAACAGGGTCACCCCTGTGACACTAGGTGACGCTAACTGAAAGCGGCTTTGAAGTGAGCGACCAGGAGAAGCTCGCAGGAAGGTAAAAAGAGACAGACACGGTCCTCACATGCGTATCGTCTCATGGGGAGAGGGTTTGGGGAGGGGGGGCAAAGAATGTGTTGCTAATCTGAAGCATACTATCTCTGCACCTAGGGTCAGGCCTTCATGGTGAACATGGATGGGATTAACATCTATTACTGTAAATCCTGCTCATGAGGGGGAAAAAAGTCCTGTCTAAATGCTTCTCCCTTTAGAGTGTATGTTTTTTTAAAATATTTGGCTGATGCTTCCATTCTTCCACTACTGCATTTCTTAAAAAAAAAAAAAAAAAAAAAGAACAGCAATGAACAGTGTTAATCACACCGTAATGACGTTAACAGGATGCTGGGGAGGTGAGCATGCATGCGGGTGTTTGTAGAGCATGTAGCCGCGTATGCAGAGGCTGCCCCCCAACTGGTGTAATTTGCCCGTAAATCCTTCTTTCTTATTCGATGGAGACAGTCAACGTGGGGACCTCGTGAAGCGATTCCCAGGCAAAATGTGAATGATTTGGCAATAAAACACGGTTGTGGCAGGGTGTCTGTGCTTTGGAAGATGCGACGATCCTATGACGGGTGGGGAGTGTTTGGAGAGGTAGGGGGGGTGGGGGGCAAGGACCTCTGTGTGGAACACTCCCAAAACTCCCAAGAGGCTA
The DNA here is from genome assembly GCF_048594095.1 of Paramormyrops kingsleyae. Lineage (NCBI taxonomy): Eukaryota > Metazoa > Chordata > Actinopteri > Osteoglossiformes > Mormyridae > Paramormyrops > Paramormyrops kingsleyae. The sequence continues at coordinate 18,347,887 of NC_132816.1, forward strand.
CAGACATCAGGAGAGGAAAGCCTGACCTGCCCTAATTGCTCTCCTCATTAAAGCCCGTTGCTAAGCTCGACACACCTACCGTCTAGCCACCATCGCCGCGGTGGAGTAAACAATACGTCACACGACATAATGATTTAAATGCTCCGAGCAACCTTTAATTATCATATTTTTGTTCAGCAGTGTAATCATTAATAAGTGGGGGGGGGAGAGAAAAAAACAAATAAATTTGCTTCCCCTCGTACTTAAAAACCATCATTTGTCTTTGCGTTCATTTAAATTTTTTTTTCTGGGGTGACGTTACACCTTAGTCCTGCCTTGGTCGTGCCGTAATTAATCCCTGACAGGCGCAGGACGAGGGGATTTGGGTTGTTGTTTTAAACATAATCGGTGTTCAACCCCTGTTCTGGCTGTCACATTACGGCATAGATAACTAATTCAGCCTGGCAAACTCCATTTTTCCATAACCTTTAAACTGAAAGCAGTCCAGAAGCTGAAGAAGGCAAATGTTAGGGGAGGGGGCGGGTCTTTACATTTGAATTTCCCAGAGTCCTCGCATCCCATTTAAAAAAAATTTTGTCTCCTCCATGAGCATTTTTCCATTATTTTTCAGATCAGGCAATCGGTCAATCATATGGAATCGGTTGGAGGTGCTGTTTTTCCCATAGAATCACCCCCCCCCCCCCGCAATCTTTCCTATGAGTAGTGGGACCCAGCAACAGGAAACTGACCCCCGGCACATATTTTTGAAGTTAGATCATGTTTTTTTTTTATGTTTTCTTTTCTTTTGGCTTCCATGCATGTCAGACAGCGAGAATCACACAGATAATAACAGATAATAGATTATACATATATAAAAAAGTGTTTTTTCCTGCAAACTCCAGGTGTCTGTTTCCAAATGTTTAAAAAATGGCGATAAACAACAACATCGGCGACAATATCGGCGGCATGAAGAATGAAGAAGCGGACAGCAACTGAAAGTTGAAGATGTTGAAGGAGCGAGCGGTCTGCAATGAAAGACGAGAGAAAAGGAGGTGATGGTGATCGAATTCGAAGGGGGAAGCAAACGGGTGAGGAGGCCACCAGAGTAACTGGCAACTAGAGAGGAAAGGAGGAAGACCACCTACAGAGGAGGTGTGGGAGAAGCGAAGGGAAAGGGAGGGAAAGAGCATCAATGGAAAAGGGAGGAAGAAGGTTTGCAAATTAAAGGAGATGTAAAATGTGCCTACCATTCTCCAGATAAGGAGGGGCCGTACCTTCTGAAGGGTCAAGACGACGAGCCCTTCTCCCGTGCTTGGAGTTGTTGTGTACGAACATGTTGTCCGATACGGCCAGGACATGGCCGTCCACATTGACTGTTGTCGAGACAACAACCTGCAAGGGAGAAAAGACGGGGAGCCCGTCAGCCCATGCTTTTTCGGCGGGAAACGCTCGGGTGCCGACAGCAGCTCATGCAAAGGCAGCATCCCCCAAACCCCAAGACGGCAGCTTGTTCCAAACACGGCTCGTGAGCGTGAGGGAACCTGAATTGTCGGGCCGCCATGGGTCGGACACGGTCAGGTTCTGCTTCTCCGCTCCAGCCTGGCTGCCCCTCCTGGTTTTCATCCGATTCTGAGAACCGTCTGATTGTTTTACACCATCGGAGCAAGGGACAAAATCCCCGAACGGAATTCATAACTGGAGCATATATACCTGGCCCCTCCACGCAGATGTTTATTTTCCAGCATGGAAAACATGTCTCGTCTTTTTTTTTTCTGACCTAAGCCTGTCCGAGTGAATGTGCCCACATGTTTCACGTTATTAAAACAATGTATTATTTTAAACTGAAGGAGCCTATTATTGCACCTTGAGTAGTGCGGGAAAATGGCGTTCGGAATCGGTGCTGTTTTCTCAGCTTTAAATACTATAACAGAGTCAGTCACTGAAACAGAGAGGGCTGGGGTGGGGGGAGGGGAGCCATTGACAAAGAAAGATAAACTTGTCTAAGTCTGAAAGCAAATGAAATTCATTTTAAAAAAGCAAAATAAAACAAACATTCCAATGTCTTAACTTCCTGTGTTGTCATAGTGAGCAATGGTCCAGTTGAAGAGTTTCTCTCGCAGGCCTAAGTAGACACAATGTATACTTATGTCTTGAATTCTCTCTCTTTTTCGTTCATTTTGATTTGTTGTCTAAACCCCTAAGCAACTAGCTATTCAGCTAGGCTTCCCCACTCGAACGATTATGACATTCAAAATGCTTAACCCCGCAACAATTACAGCCGACGGCAGCGCTAACGAACGAGCCTCATTAGATGGAGAGCGGCCCCCGCCGTTTGTGGAGTTTACGGCATCATGTTCGGGTTCCTCCCCGCTAACGGCCACCATATCCATCGATATGTCGATCGGCTGCGCCGTCTAATTAGGCTTCAGAGGCGGCATTGGAGAGGAGGCGGTCCGGCTTTTTCCGACAGAGCCGTGTGCCAGCGGACCGCCCGTTTTCTATTTAGTAAACAATCCCCCTGGTCAATTTTGCAGCCGCATTAAATGTCTGATAATGAGGCTTTTGCATGTGAATGGAGGGCTACTTATGAATGGCGGAAGTGTTTTCAGGCCGGAGTGAAACGAAACTCCTCTCAGGTCGGTTTCGGTGCTGATCGAGCTCAGCGTGTCAATGGAATTCTGTACTCTTTTTGTCGTTTTTTTTTTTTTTTTTTTGGACTGAAAGGGCTTCTTTCTTGAGTCCAGGTTCAGAAGCGGGCCATAGAACGCATGATGGATAGACACCCTGCCGGGCGCCGCAACGCTTTGGGGTGAGAGGCGGAAAACACAACGAGTAAAACACACACCCTCCGCAGCCGAACGGGCCACTCCAGCGACTCCGCAATGGGAGATACGCCAGACACACAAAGAGAAAAGGATCTCTGCTTGTCGTCCACCTCCTCTTCTTCATCTTGTTGTCGTTCATTGCTGGCATTTAAAAAAAAAAAAATCCAATACTGTCCCTGCTGTGGTTACAATAGTGAGATTGTTTGCGTGTTGTTGCCGTTGTTTGGAACCAAACGATTAAATAGGTCCAGCCCTCAACTGCAACAAGCGGCTATTTAAAAACAAACAAGACAGATAAAATAAAAAAGAACGGGGGGTGGGGTAATCCTTGAGGGAAGGGTTAAAGGTATATGAGTGGGGGGCTGCATGTTGAAGATTCAGCTGCAGATGAAGGTGGGGGGGGGGGGGGAAAGCCAGCCTTAAGTATCAGCGGAACCTTGGTGAGGTTCTGGGGGGGTGGAGCACAGGTGGCTGGGCATGGCGCCGAGGGCCCTGACACGCCGTTAAGTCCAGTTAAACCTTTGGTGGAGGGGGGGGGGAGGTGAGAAACGGCAGTATGGGGGGGAGGGGGGCAGTCTGCTCCTCCCAGTGGCTGGTTGTCTCCATCGTCAACCCAGGTCACTCGCCACTGACGGATGCTCCTTTCAGCCGTCAGCAAGACAAGGAGGACACTTCCACTCACTGCTGGGTTTGACCTCCTGGTCTCTGGAGCATGGATCAATATCAGCAATGGCACTAGCAGGCTGGACGCATGAAAAATGAACACCGGCCTCTGTTGTTCTCAAGGAGCTCCGTGTTTATATATATATGTGTGTGGCATTGTCAATGCTGGGCACCTCGAAAATGACCTCTCTCACTTCTCCTTCCCTCCTCCCTCCCCGAGCCCCTCCTTGCTGGTTTGAGCCTGCACCCCGTGCCCATATGTCCATGTCTGCGGGGTGGGGTCGGTTCGGTGAAGCGGGCCGGGTTCCCATGGACTGCGTTGGTGGGGGTTACCTGGAATCTGCGCATGTCTCGGGGGTTTCCTGCATTCTTCAAACAGTTCTGATTGCACTTGAGGAAGAACTTCAGGAAGAACCTGCGAGAAAGAGAGAGAGAGAGAGAGAAAAGGACAAGGGCCTTGAGTCAAGGGGGTACTGATCCACACAGTCAGTCACATGTGTTCATGGTAATTAGGGTCATTTTCCTCATTTGTTGTTCACCAGAATAGCACATTTCAGAAATATCCCAACAGTCCGTCCTCAGACTTCTCTTAATGTGCCCTGTACTTGTCCACAATGCCTCCTGTCCGTCCACGAAAGTCGCCCCTGACTTGCCAAACGGTGGATTCTCCCTGGCTGTTAAAGACGATGGTAACCCTCACCCCAGAGTCCCATCACCTGCAGCGACACTCGCGACACCCAGAGACACCCAGAGACACCCCATCTGCCGTCGGCGCAAAGGAAGTCACTTGATATTCCTCCCGCCTTCTTCTCCCAGCAGCCTCTCCGCAATTAAGGCTAACGTGTTCAATAGTGGGGTAAATTAGGCACACCTGTGGCCAGAATGCTCCGGAAGAGTCACCGGCAAGAGGACCTAACAAGGTGAGAGCATGTCGCAAAGTTATCGTCCTGTCAGCCAATTAGGCCGTCCGTGTCTGGGACGTCGAGAGCCGGGCAATTACGCCGCAAATTACAAGCCGGCTAATCTTCTGAACAAATGTCAGGTCTGGGAGATCGGAGTGGGGCCGTGTCCCAGGCGTAGTGCCGGCTGTTTGCGAGGCTCCATCATTCACATATCGGGGTCCTACGCCAACCTGCCCTACGTGTGCCCGAATGAAAAAGGCACGTATTTTTAAAACGTAGCCCTGTCGCAAGGACACAAAGATAAGGTAAACACAGAGGTAAATGGGGTCACAATGTAAGGAATTAATATTACCTTAATGCTTAATGTACACCTATAATATAGATTTTACAGTCCACCCAATAACACCCATAGCTGACAATACTAAATATATACCTCACTCATAATTTAAATATTCAGCTCTATATTTTATGAACATGCATGTACTTGTCTGTGAAAATATTCATTTAGAAGAAGGTCCTTCTGCATATTGCCATTATATAATGACTCTGACTGTTCTAGCCCTGAGATCACGTTTGCTTAATTTAACAGATGTATTCTCCGTTGGCACATATGACGGCGCAGCACACGGGGAAATTTTTATTTTATTATTTCTTATCTGGAAGCCGCCCCCCCCCCCCCCCCACCCGTTCTCCAAAGGGACCCCGGGCCGGCAGCCATTAATCAAAATGTGAAATGGCAGCCGCTAACCTAGAGCACCCGCACAGCTCTGCTGGTCATTTATACGCCTCGCACAGGGGGCCGTCCGGACCCCCCTTGCCGCCGCCCCCCTACCCGGCCGGGCCCATGGCTCTGGAGAGAAGGGTCCGGGCCCGAAAAAGGACTATTTTCTTTGCATGTCAGAAAATCTTTAGCTTGTGCATCAATAAAGTCAGTTTTATAGTTCTGGATGTAGATCTGGTGCAGGGCTGGGGGTGGCGGAAGAAGGGGTCAGATACAGGTGAAGGGGGGGGGGGGGGGGGGGAGGAGGCGATAAAACTCCCAGCCTGTCATTAGCACTTTATGCTTAATTGTGTACAGTATGTTGTTTGGTTCCGTCCGCTGGCCTGTTATCAAAATGACCATTATGTGCACTAATTCTCTGACCCTGTTCTTATTTCCCTGAAGAGTCATAATCTTTCACAGTAGGTACCGGAGTAAATCAAGCCTGAAATATGGCCTTTATTTACTCACGTCTCTCTCGCCGGCTGTGGAGCAGAGGGTCTGTGCTCCTGAAGCGCTCTCTCTCTCACACACACACATACACACTCCCACACGCACACACACAGCACTTGAACACACACAGCCACGCGCTAACAATGGGCTAACAGAATTCTGGGGGGGGGGAGGGGGGGTCCGGCGTATTTCTTACTGGCACTCAGAAGTCAATTAGCATCTAAACCTTAATGGCGATGGGGGGCATTTTTACATTTAGTTTTGTAGGTTTTTCTTTCCGAGTGTTTTGCCCAAACTCTAATCTGTCCACTGATGGCCGGATGATGCATCGAACTGGCTGATTAAGTAAATCCTGGAGCGGTGAGTGTCCTCTCATCAAGCGAACCCCCCCCCCCCCACACACACACACAGACACACACACACACATCAACGGTGGACGTGACTGAGCCCCCCTCGCGTTCGTGCGCGGACAAAGGCAGCCGCACGCGGGCGATGAAAGGAAGGAAGGACCCCCTAATTTAAAGTCGATTCAGTGTTTAGTTCATTTATATTTACATTTATGAGGCTGATGAACCAGAGCCTCACTGCTATCTGATGAAAATAATTTTAATTGTACTTCCAGGCAGCAGTGTAATATCCATTACATTAGGAGCTGTTTAAATTCTACTTGGGTATTGTGTAAATTGGTCCTTTGTGAGTCGCGAAGCAATTATGACCCGAAGGCCGGCTGTTTCTACCCTCCTCCTCTCTTTCTGCCTTATTTAAATGGCTACGGAACTTTGCGGTGTTGTTCGGGATGATCAGAAACAAAGAACGGCGTTTAATTGTAATTTAATGGAATATCAAGGAGTCCGCGGCATTAGACGTCGGCGGAGGAGTGCAAGAGAGAAAAATTAACTGCAATTATGTTTGATTAAAGCTATCCTTCTCAATAATCAGCGCTTCTGACAGACCAGTGGGCTCTGGTGGCTTTCCGGAATGGCGAAAGGTGTTGAACAATATTAGGGCCAATAAAGGGGGATATTAGCATAGCTAATTACAGAGGTGCAGAATCAAGGGGGGGGAAAAGGGGGCCTCTGTGTATTGTAATGTGCAAAATAATTGGCCGAGGCAGTTATCAATTACAAGGGGAAATCTGGTTTGTCAGGCAGAGGGGCTGAGAGCGAGCGTCTAATTCGCTGTGTCGCCTCGCTCCCAATGTCCCCCCCGGCAACATGGGGGAACTTATCAGCCTTCATCGCCCCGCCCGTGACTCACCAGTCGACAAATCGCCAAAGAAATTACCCTGCCGACCGACGGGCGGGTAATTAATACGGGCCGGCCTTCGCTGCGCGAGCCTTAGCCAGCCGCCGCCGCCGCTAATCGTGTAATAATGATTCCCTCCCCTCCGGTTGCGTTAAAAAAAGGCTGCCTTTTTAGAGGGAGCTCATAGACGGGCTCCACGGTCCCTGGGTGACAGAGGAAGGGGGGGGGGGCACTTTGGGGTCAGGTGGGGGTCTCTTTTCCAGAGTCTCGAGCTGGTATCAGAGGGTCCTTCGTCCGCAGGGAGAACAGAGAACAATGAAACGGGTGACAGCATGGAGAGTGCTGCACAGAGACAGTGGCCATCGTAATTGGTGCTACAGCGCCCCCTATGGATCTTGACCCCCCTCTCCCCCCCCCCCCCCCCCCTTTTTTTACCTCATTTAATGCAGAGGCGTGAAAGTCCCAGTACGTCCCAATTATTCTAAACACCAGGCCAGGCCCTGAGGTTGGCATGAACGCGCAGTGACCTCGCGGTAATAAGTCGTGACAATCCTGCGTCCGTTACGGACGGGCCGGCGCGTCTGATTCGCTGCGGCGAACTCGTCCCATCGCGCTGAAGGATACTGAGATGGGACCTTCTGCTGACTTTGCCGGGGAGGCAAGTTTTTTTAGGACCAGGCAGCATTAAAAAAAAAAAAAAAAAAAAAGTTAAAAAATATGGAACGGTCCATTTCTGCAGTGGAGTGTTCCAACTTTCAGCCTGGGAGGGGGGGGGGGTGGTATCCAGTGTTGTTTTCCACACTTGTGTCTGAATTTACACAAAACCGGAAGGTGGGATGTGCAGATGCTGCGATAAGAGTAGGGGTCGGAGGGGGAAGGCGAGGCAGGTAAAAATCCAGCGTGAAGAGAGGAGAACCGGCCCATACCAGCACGGCACTAATTACCGGCACTGGGAGCCCTGGCCACAGCTGTGCCGCTCTGGAGTCAGGCCATCAGTCGCTGTGATTATTGATTACCCAGCAGCCCCAGCCGATCGGGTCCCTCCGCCTGCTAGACAATGTGCTTCTCTCGGAAAACCAGTAATGAGCATTTCCTACACGGCTACATTTTGCTGACACCGGATCTCTGCGCTGTGATAGTACACAGGTCAATACATATCGGATTCCCAAAATGCTGGGGTCCGAATGTCAGTGTTCCGCCTTAGTCGCCGTGCTGCCCTGCGTATAAGGGCTCGCTACCGCCTCCTTAAGGGCCGGCGTGGGATGGTGGTTCAAAAAACATAAAAAACAGCTCTCCATTAGACTGATTTATTCTTCAAATATGGCATGACAAATTGCTTTAACACCGGGCTTATTAAATTCTTGTACGTTTTATGTTATGGAACTCTCAGGTGGGCTCATGACATCACGGCGGAGGGGCCCTCGGACGGGGCAGCCGGTTTTACAGCAGGAACCAGATGGCCCTTTGTCAAGCGTCCGTTCTCCCTGTTTCACTCTCACACGGGGGCAACCTCACACACACACGCACACACACACTTTGTGGGGACTCTCCATTCATTTCTATGGGGAAAACTCTAATCCCAGCATGACAACCTTAACGTCTACCCTGCCCTAACCTTAACCATAAGTATCAAAACAAAATATGAGACTGTAGTTTTTGATTGCATTTACAGATCATTGTGGGGACCTGAAAAATTGTCCCCACAATGTAAAAATTTTTGGCCTTTGGTCCTCACAATGTAATATAAACATAGTCCACACTCAAAGACACAAACACATGTAAAATGGAACATCCGTGGATTGTAACATGCACCTGACGGTGAGGTCAGTGCCACGTGGTTCGTGGACCGCGGCCGGCGTTCCGGCACCTTCCGCAGTAGTTACCACACTGCATTAACAATATTTGCCCTACAATCATCGGGGGACCGACTTCTCAGATTCTATCACTGCTTTATCTCCTGACAAATACCTCGCTATCGGACATTATTAGCTTTCGAAATTTAACCCCTCCCAGTCTCAAGCCTCTGCAGATCGTTCCATTTCACCTTATCAGGCTATTCTTGTATTATTTTTTTCACTTCTCCTTGCAATTTTTCCGCATTGGCTGTCAAGGGCCGCTTACAGATGCCGCGATACCTGACACTGCCCGTCGTTCCTATTAACGGCGAAGCAGGAAGATCCAATATGACTGAACAAAGAAGGAACTGGCCTGTGAAGCCCCCCCCCAGCCCCCACCCTCGCACAGAAGCTCACTCTTCTAACGGCCTAAGACCACTTTTTCGTAACCCGCAGATAGACGTGTTTATTCTGGTGTTTGGAAAGCGTAGCTTTAAATCACAGCCATAAATATTTTTTAAAAACATTAGAAATGGGAAAAAAAATGCTTCTGGCTGCAAAGAACAGACTGGAAAGAGACAAAGCTATGTCTGGCGGGGACCTGTGCTCCATATTTCGGTTCGAAAGCTGAACGCTAAAAACGCTGGAGTGTAGCAGACGGTGGGAGCCAAGCAGTGAAGGGGTCGACTTACACCACGCGGGCTTGCTTTTCATAGACCCTCTGTCGCTCCCCCTTTCAGTCCCCTCCTTTTCTAACGGGCAACAGCGCATTGACATTATCCCCCCCACCCCCCCACCCCCGTCAATCACTCTGTTTTTTTGTGTTTGGGTTTCGGGCCTCATTAAACCCACTTTATCTTCCCCTTGCTCTGCGGACCCAGCTCCCGCGTCCACGGCATCGTAACTCAGAAAAAGAAAACAGGAGGAAAGACGGACTTGTTGCCGGATTTTTTTTTTTTTTGGGGGGGGGGTGGCATCTTTTACAGGTGGTAGAGAGATTACGCCATGCCTCTGTTTACAGGCTGCTGAAACGCACCGTTCCTAAACGTAGCCTCCCGCCCCCAGCACTGTGGCTGCCCCCCCCCGCTCCATCCAGCCAGGGGGACCCCCGTTTCCTGTCCTCGCCGGCCGCAGCCCGGTGGCTCGCTGAGTGACAAAGCCCACATGGCAGCCGCCCTTATAACTCTCGCCTTGAAAGGCCTGTCTTTCATTTTTCCCCCCTATGCCTCCTTCCCCTCGTCTGAAAATCCCAGATGTTGCTGAATCGCTCCTCTCTCTCACTAGCCTGCTTTAATTAGGAAAGGTCATCTTTTTTTTCTTTTTTTTAATGATTAATTATAAGAAAAATCAGATTTCGAGCCAGATCAGAGACGGGGCTCAGAACACATGAAGTCAGGCTGCTCCTTCAAACCAGCCTGGTTTCCTCCCAGATCCTGATTAAAAACGTATTAAAATATTATAAATGATTAATGTGAGCAGAGCTCTGAGTGGCAATTATTAGTTCTAATGCAGGTAATGCAGACTAATGGGGAAAGGGGGGCACATGTGTTTGGGGGGGGGGGCTTTAACTTTATTATTCCTACATGTCAACAAACACAAGAGGGATGTGCCCACAGACTCGGGAGGTGGGGGGGTGTTGGGGGGGGGCAGGGTCATAAATCCTCTCCTCAGCTCTGGCTCTGCTTTCACCCCAAGGTTCTGGGTGCATCGTTTTTAGCAGCAGACACTGGCGCGTTAACGTCCACGTGTGAAAATAAAACTTTAATGCCAGGACTGGCCAGGAGAGTAACAGCTAAGGGATTCGCACTACGAACATGGAGGGGGGGGGGGTGAATTAGGGGGTAACAGGCATGCTCGGGCCGGATTTTCAGGAGTGTTATGTAAGAATGCACACTTAATGCCGATCCTTAACGACAGGCTTGTGTTTTTTTTTCCCAGAAACTTTTTACCATAGAGCTGAGTGTTTCCCCAGGAGTGATACCGGTTAAGCTACCTGGGCAGAAGGGGTGGCCCCCGCCCGTGCTTAACCCCCCCCCCGGCTGTCTGAGTGAAGGTTACAGCCAGCCACACCGGCGCTCTGTCCACCAGGTCCATATTTCCTCATTCCGCCACGTTTTTGCATCAGTGAAACATTATGTGGAGAGTCCGGACCGCCACATTCACCGGGCCTCACGTCCGTAACTTATGCATTTAAGTACATAATTTAATCGTCTCCCGAGATTCATAAAACCGTCGGCGTAACCTGGACACGGCGCGCGGGCTGCGGTTCGAGACATCTCTGCCTAATGATATATTAGGTCTTATTAGGTTAGGGGGAGGCAGCTTCTGACCTTACGGCGAGGCTCCGGGCCTCTTCTGTGGTCGCGGGTTTTATTTCAGACGTATCTTAAAGACACCGACATTTTCACTAATGCTAATTATGACATATTTAATTGTTAATTTGAGAAGCTGATGCTTTGCAGCTGCTACTGTTTATGCTTTTCTAAGGAATATACACACAAACACGCACACAAACTTCCATCTGTTTGCCGTAGCTCAACCCAATGTCTTGACACACTGGTACAAATAATGGCCACTGTCATCGGCAATGCCGTTCGTAACCACTAACCCCACTGGTTCACGCATGAAACACGCCCCGGCTTGCAAGGCGGCGCTGGGTAAACAGAAAAACAAAGATGGGTTGACGCCCACATTAATATTTTCTCACTTTGCTCTGTGGACCCCCCCCCCGAAAGGACAGCTGGTTTATTTAACGCGGTGAAATGTGTAGCTATGCCGGCAGAGCACGCGGAAATGCCAGTCGTCACCTTGCTAGCGGCGCGGGATGCGGCACAGAGTGCCCCCAACCCCCCCTCCCCTCCACCCCCGGCCCGGCCGGCATGAATGCACGCATTTAGGGCCGGCGAGCGTGGGGTGCCCGGCGAGGCGGCACGGCCCACAAAGACGACCATACACACCCCCCTCCCCCAGCACCTCAGAGCATTCAAGCTGAACCATATGCTGTCTGTTCACCGGGGGTGAGACGGAGTCCTTTGTGTGTGTGTGTGTGTGTGTGTGTGTGTGCATGTGTGTGGCTACGTGGGCATGTGTTTTCTGACAGGCTACTTGATCCAGACTGATCGCTGCTATGCCCCCCCCTTAGATGGGAACACGAGGTGGGGGGGGGGGGTGTCATACTGGCTGGGGGCAGAATAGAGGGTCCTGTGTGTGTATGTGTGTGTGTGTGTGTGTGTGTCTGTCTTTGGGCTTGAGGGACAGTGAGTGAGTATCTGTGGCCCTGTGTGTGTGGGGGGGGGGGGGGGTTGTACTGGACTATAGAAAAAAGTGTGTGTTTATGTGGCTTATGTTTGTGTAGGGGGCTAAACTGTGTGTGTGTGTGTGTGTGTGTGGTGGGGGAGTGTGTGTGTGTGTGTGTGGTGGGGGAGTGTGTGAGCATTACAGAGTTTTTCAGAGCTATTTGCATCATATCATTTCTAATGTATAATACATGCCCTGAAACTATGGCCCCCAACTGGACAGTCACCAGACGTGCGGATCTGAGTGGGCTGGGGTCACATCAGCGGTCTGGACCGCAGAGTGGTCCATAACGCCAGCGCCAGTGTGGGCTGGGGGTCAGCACTTCACATTAAGGGGTGACAGTTAAGGAGGCTAAGGGTACGGCCAAGAAAGGGGGGGTGGGGGGGTGGGGTAGAAAAAAAACGACAAATTAAGAGAGGCCAGGTTTTAGAGACAAGGCAGCTGAGCAATGACGCCGGAGCCATATTCTGTGAAAATATAATGCAGCTCGAAGCTCAGAGTCTTGTTTCTGATTCATCTGGAGCCGTATGGCAAAGCTTTGTCAGTCTCTGCGAGGTATAAATAATTCAGGCTGAGAGATGGCAATTACAGGGCCCAGCACAACCAAAATGAATATTTTATGAGGACTAAAACTGCTCTGGAATGAATCATACACATGGAGTCTCTCTCACACACACACACAGCACACATACACACGCGCCCGTGCGCACACGCACACACAAATAGTGTGCTTGACGTGGCTATGCCATTGGCTGCTTCGCTTTCATATTGTTGACGGAAAAAGGCGGAGGGATTCTCATAGCCAGCCGCGTGATAGGTTAACACCGTTACTATTTGCTCATATGCTTGTGATGTATTTCTTGCTTAAGGGCTCGAGTTTTGGTGGTGGTGGGAGGGCAGGGGGCGGTGCGGGGGAGTTGTGGTGGGGGGGGGGGGGGACGGGGGGATTCGTATAAACCCTCAGTTCTGTAAATGTCCACCTGGGCCTGAATGTAGCGCTGAACCCCCACTGTGCTGTACGGTCTGGCCCGGCGTCGCAGCTAAAAGACGGAGGCTACCGCCGGACCCATCGGCCGGGCTTCTCCGCGTGCGTGCCCCCCCCCCCCCCCCCGATGAGGGCAGCGCCTCTCGGCGAGCGTGGCATCCCTGCCTCTCTTAGGTGCACTGGCGAGACGCTAATGGAAAAGGATTATAGAGGAGGGGAAGGAGGTAACAGAAAAGCCCTCACGAGATAAAGGTTTTGTCTGTTTAGCTTCTCCGGCTTCATAGCTCCGAAACAAACGGAAACACTGTTCCAAAGACCTGAGAAGTAAAGCAAGCCAGCTGAATAGGCATTGTGTTTGCCCCTAGTGATACCTTAGCCTTTGTGGGACAGAAGCAGCTCATGGCTATGACATCACCGGCACACAAGTGGCTCTCTGTGCCACTCCAGGAGAGGATTTCCACTTTGGTGGGAAAATGGTGGGGGGCAAGTGTGTGTGTGGGGGGGGGTGGGTTAGTTATCTGGGTTCAACCACCAGGCCTGCCCATCCCTCTTGTTTATGAAAGAGAATCAGAGAGGCGGGGGGGGGGGGGGGGGGGCGACACAGTGGGCATTGACAACAAGGATAATTTCCTTAAAGGGAGGACGATAACAAGAAATTACATTGGGGGGGGGGGATAAGAATATAATGCAGGGAGGTTAGAAGAGGGTGCGAGAATTATCTCAATGGGAAAATCAAGGTGTGCGGATGTTCGAAGGGCATAAGTGAAAGAAAAGGGGTTTTAGAAACATTCAAGGGAAAAAGATCCCCCCCCCCACCCCCCACCCGTGCTGTGCCGGTAACTGACACCAGCCACTCTGGACTGGAGAGGATCGACGCACCACAGCGTGTAACATATAAAAAAAAAATCAGTGTTCTTCTGTGCCGAGAACAGCTTGTCAAATCCATTTTCTTTATTTCTTGGTCGAGAGGCCGTTGCATAAAAATAGACAGTTAGCAATGGCCTCTCCCGTGTGCCGGGTGGCGTCAGCGAGGAAACGGCCCTGCTTAAAGGGCAGGCCGCGTTCAAACGAGCGCTCGTGACACGCTCAGCTTTAGTACATGCCTTCCCTGTGACGTTAACATGATAAGCCAGGCGTAACACGCTCTCCGCGGGAAAAAAAGAATGACAGTTCACCTCAGCTCCACTAGGGGGCTTGACTTCCCGAAAATGACAGATGATGAACCCTTCTCCTTTGCGGATAATGTTTTTGTCTGTTTTTTTTTTTTTTGTGCATAAGCATGAACATAAAGAGAAGAATCCGTACTTTCATAATTACAGAAGGTGACTGTTTCCGTTAGTAACGCCGTGCAGATTAGCATGTAATTATCATACCATTGCAATATCCTACTAAAATGAAGGTTGAAAGAGCCTGGCTGAATTAAACATGCCCCCCTCCCCTCTCCCCCCCACCCTTCCTGTTTTTATCACTTCCGGGTGCCATGCTTTTTTTCTTTTCTTTTTTTTTTTGAGGGCCCGAAACCAATCACCAACGCTAATCGCAGAGGATGCTGTTTCAAATCTATCAGGCTTCTTGAGGGAATGGAAGTGTGTGTGTGGGGGGGGGGGGGGCAGGGGGTTGAGCAAAATCTGGTTACCTATGTACAAGGCTTTATTACTGCGATGAAGGGACTAGCGCTTCCCAGGAGTAAAAGGCCTCATTAATTGCCCATGTAACAGGGGAAATGGTACAGGTCACACTCTAACACGAGCATTCATCCTGATGCTGGGAGACACCGCTGGGGGGTCAGGACTCCAACCAACCCTGGGAGGCTGCCAGGAACTAAGATAATGAAAATTTCTTCATGTATAAAATCCTTAATCAAAATGCTAGCAGTGTCCATCGTCTGGAGCCTCACGACTGCAACTTAAATGAAGGCACAACGGCACCTTGCGCGAGATTAACACGCCCTGGTCGAGCACGCGGCCCTCTGCCTCGAGGAGGACCGCGAGAGGCAGACTGCCTCGCTGGTCACCTGGGGCACGGAGAGTGGCTCCTATTGCCAGTCTAGTGGGTGGGGATTTCAGTGTTCACGGTCGGGGACCAGCAACGCCAGGCTGGACGGCCAAATAGTTTGTTACCCAGAGTGAAGCAGAGAGGTCACCCCTGGACCACCTGCAAACCTCTGAGGATGCAAGGTAATCGAGTCATGGGGCAAGTCGGAGCAACACTGACAAACTTGGATGTGGAAGTAAAACACCAGTGAAGAAAACCAGTAATTTGAGTCGTTGTGATTAACTGGTCCCCCCCGTGCTAACTAAAGGAAACCAAAACACTCTGATTAGCAGTGACTCACGGTGGACGGGCTAGGTGGTGACACAACCGGGAGTTTGACATACTTTCTCTGCCTTCCCCTTTAACGACGGGAAAATACGGAGGCCCTATCTAAATATTTGCAAAGTATTTAGCTTTCTGTGGAGCCGCCAGTTATCTGTAAGTGTTTGTTTTTTAGGAGACAATTGCAGTCTTATAACTCCGATGTCCAGAGCGTACCTCCGAGAGGCAAGACTGACACCTATTACCGGCCTCCTGGTGTTTATTCCAACCCCCCAAGCCTGAAAAATATATCGACTCAAGTCGCTGTAGGCCCTCGATTTTTACCCCACGATTCTTTTCCGCCCTCTATCTGCCAGGAGGGAGATTAAACACTCAGTTCGTTACATGATAGGCTACGTGGCCTTCCACTTACCATACAAATGGAAAACATTACCGTCATTTCTCAGCCTGCATCCTAAGTATTTCATTATTTGTAATATTTACTTCGGGGAAATTATGACGCATGTCATATTTATCTTCGCGGCAGAAAAAAAAACGCGCATCTAAATGGAAATGGCCTTTGGAACGATGCAGCGCAATGCTAATCCGCTTCATGAAGTATAAAATTTAGTTCCCACAGAATACAGGCCACATTACAGACCGGCTTCATAATGTTCCGACGTCAGGCA